>NC_041386.1:703148026-703149183 GCF_002162155.2 Triticum dicoccoides | reverse complement strand
CGGCGGCAGGGGGCATGCTGGAGTGGGAGGTGCGGCGGCAGGGGAGGGGCATGCGGCGGCGGCGGCAGGTCGGGGTGGGGGGTGCGGCGGCGGTGCAGGTCGGGGTCGGGGGGTACGGCGGCGGCGCGCAGCTGGTCGGAGTCGGGGGAGATAGGTAGAATTAGTGGCCAGGGTATCGATGCGAGTGGATAAGGAGGATCTATGCCGAAGGCTAAGCCGTCGGCATAAATGAGGTCGCCACGTGGCACCTATGCCGACGGCTTAGCCGTAGGCATATTTTTTTTAGTTTTTTATTTTGAATGATACATGGTATATAATTATATTAAAGATGATACATGGTATACATATTTTTGACATGCATGAACATTATTTAAAATTTACCATACATTTTCTTTAATGGTTTGAAACATTATTTTTAATTACATGATCTTTTTTTATATTGCACAACAATTTTCTAAAATATCACGTATATTTTTTTTCTGAACCGAATTTTTTCTATGGTCAGCAACATTTCTTTATGATATAAATATTTGCTAAATTGTACTAACAAAAAATGTACATTGTGTTAAAATATTTTGAAATAAATTGAGGGGGGCAACATTTCTTTATGATATAAATATTTTCTATGGTCTCGCGAAAGGTGATACATAGGAGAGCAACTGACTGAGGGGTACCGTTACCGAGTGCCTCATCCGGTAACTATGCGAGTGCCTGATGCGTCTACTACCGTTTCCCCCCTTCACGCCGCACCGTTACCGCAAAACGTCTACTACCGTGTCATCGCCGTTCGTGAGGGGAGCAATACCCCGGAGACGCGTGCCGCCTCTTTGGACATTCCACAACACCATCCCGCATGTATGAGGGCGCGGTACGACGCTCCGGTGGCATTGCTACCCCCCAGGGCCCCCGCCCCGCCTAACCCTGGAGCGGTTGACCACCAGATCTAGCCCTTTGACTTCCCACGGACGGGCTTTGACTAGTGGATCTCTCCATCCGGTTGTGTCAGGTCGGCCCAGAGGGACACCGGGGAGCAACATTTGGGCCAAACCCACAGCTAAATCCACTCCGTGTAGACCCGACGCGGTAGTTTTCCCCCTCCAGGTGCCGCCGGCAGCGCCGTCCGTGAGGGGGGCACACCCCGGAGACGCGTGCCGCCT
>NC_041386.1:703124924-703147467 GCF_002162155.2 Triticum dicoccoides | reverse complement strand
CACCCCGCATGTATGAGGGCCCGGTACGACGCTCCGGTGGCTTTGCTACCCCCAAGGGCCCCCGTCCCGCCTAACCCTGGAGCGGTTGACCACGAGATCTAGCCCTTTGACTTCCCACGGACGGGCTTTGACCAGTGGAACTCTCCACCCGGTTGTGTCAGGTCCACCCATAGGGACACCCGGGAGCAACATCCGGGCCAAACCCACAGATACATCCACTACATGTAGACCTGACGCGTCCGTTCCCCCCCTCCGGGTGCCGGCGGCGGCGCCGTCTGTGACGGGGCCACACCCCCGAGATGCGTGCCGCCTCTTCGGACATGCCATAACACCACCCAGTTGTGGAAGGTCATCCGATATATATAAACACTTGGAGCAAAGTCCCCTTCATATAGACCCGATGCGGCTGTTCCCCATTCCAGTTGCTGGCTGGCGGCGGCACCGTTCGTGAGGGGGGTCACACCGCTCTGTATAGAACCGAAAAATAATGTATGTATGCTTATTAACACATACTATATGTAAGTTAGTTAAATAATAATAATAAACAAAACAATGAAGAAAAAGAAAAAAACTATATGTATGCTTATTAACACATACTATATGCTTATTAACATACTATATGCTTATTAACACATACTATATGTATGCTTATTAACACATACCATATGTATGCTTATTAACAATAATAATACTATATGAAAAAAAGAAAAAGAAAAACTATGCCGATGGAGCTGCGGCCAGGGCAGATGGACGGCGCCGCGGATCGATGACGTGTCATCTATGCCGACGGCTGCCGTCGGCATACGTCCTGGTCGGTGCCCTCTGGATCGGTGACGTGTCACCGTATCTATGCCGACGGCCAGCCGTCTCGGCCGTCGGCATAGATTAGACGTCGTTAGCCGGCCGTGATGACCGTTTTCAGCGGGCCTGCATCTATGCCGACGGCCTATATATGCCGACGGCAGCTGTAGGCCTAGTCTGGGATAAGCCGACGGTTGAGATGTGCCGACGGCTGCTGTCGGCGTAGACGGGGATAGCCCGACGGCCAGGAGCTAGCTGTCGGCATAGCTCGGATTAGGCCGACGGGGGCCATCGGCATACATTTGGTTGTTGGCTTAGAGCCCTGTTCCGGTAGTGATCCAAGCCACTACCTGGACTGGGTCACACACCGGTCCGGCAAACTCCCAGTGAGTACCGCATGCTGTAAGGGCCGTCACCTTTAGAAAGTTTGATTGCATGCTTTGGCATGGAAATCTATATTTCTGTCGCTTTGGGCTTAAAATATTCGCCGGAATTGCTCCCTTATGATGAGTTCTGGCATGCTCCTATTGCATTATGATCATGCTAGTTAGGTCCTCATGAGGTAGACACCATTGAGTAGCATCACACTTGCTGGGCTGCTATGTTAACTGAAATTACGTCTATTGTTGTGTATATAGTTTACACCATTTACACCATTTGTGTCTTTGTTCCTTTGGTTAATCCTCAGGTTATGAAGCAATGAATTAGACTTCTGGTGTGCCTTTTTGCTAGTGAGATGAGATTTTAGAAGAAACTGCAAAAGACCTGTGAATAGTTATTGCATCGCCATCGGGAGGCTAGAACCAGCTGCCCCACAGGCCAACTAGACACGGTTGTCAAACCGACGCTCGGACGGCCGCTTGCAGTGGATTGGCTGCTGCTTGAAACTGGGTTCTTCTACTTGTGTCCCTGCCTCCCTCGGTGTTATAATCTTCCATGATTTTCGTTGTGTCTAGTTTACACCAATGGAAACTCCCTAACTTTTCCAGAAAGTGGTTTGCAAGATCATATACATCGCCAACAAAATTACCACCCCCAAACAAATCTGTTACTGAATTTGCCAGGCTCTGCTTACAAAGGAAACCACAGTTATTTATCACCCCCAAACAACAGATTTAGGTTTCCTATTTCACTTCTTCTTCGGTACAACCCCCTTCAAACACATTGACGGACCAGATCTACCCATACCCCTTGACCTTCCGCAAATAGACAAACGACCAGAACCACTAGGATGAGCGAGCTTTCTTGGCTAAATAACTGCGCGGAGATTTAAGAACTATGAGCAGCGACTTTTTTAAATGCGAATAGTTTTTGAAATTTTAAAGAAAATTATGAAATTGCAGATAAATTTTCCGAAACGTGGAACACATTTTAAACTCCGAATTAAAAAAGATTTTATAATTTCAAAATTCTTTTGAAAACACAAACAATTTTGAAACTCTAAAGTGTTTTGAAACACGACGATTTTGTGAACTCTTTTGAAAAATTTGAATAAAAAATAAACAAGTTGACATTTTTTAAACTTTGTGACTTTGAAAATGAAAAAAAAAACAATTCATGAACCTTCTTAAACGACCCAAACCAGTAAAAACCGGCCTGGAACTCTCTAGAGGTTCCCAAAACGGGCATCTGCAGAGGCAACGAACAAATTAAAATGGGCTAGCCCATGTTCACTCGTATCGATTGGTTATGTGGGAAACAAGGATTGTTTGACGTAATAAGTGTCAAATAAGATTTTCCCCCAATTGATGCCGTTGCCTAGTTAAGCTAACACGTAAATAGTTTTTCCCTATGCTTATTTTTTTTTCTTTGTTTGATAATTCAAGTTTTTCCTTTTCAAACTTTATTGTTCTTTTTGAAACTTGTTCAAAAAATGGCAGTTTGTTTGGAATACCCTAAATGTTCTTGTTTTTAAATATTTTTAGAATTTTAAAAATATTCTGCAATATGAAAAGAAATCACGTATTCGAATATATTGTTCACCGACTTAAGAAATATTTGTGCTTAAAAAAGTAGATAATTTCTTAAAATAGTACATTGTTTCCAATTTTTGTTAAAAAATTTCATCAATTGTTGGAAATCTTTTACCAATTTTGGAAAAGGTGTTCAAACTTGTCAATTTTTCCCATGCATGGCCACAAACAAGAACATACTCTCAAATTCGCCATTTTGGCCTACTCGCGACTTCCTCTGTTGAACATGGTATATTTTTCTACATGCATGAACTGACATCAACTTTTGCAAGCATGTGGGCATGCCATGGTAGTCATCTATGCCAAGTTCGAACGAATTTGGACACCATATGCAAGTTGTGTCATGTCCGGCCATTTATCGGCGAAAACTTCAAAAAAATGCAAGATTTGTTGAAAACTGAAATAAATTGGCATGGTGCCTTGAATTGGTCATACAATACCAAGAAAAAAATGGAGCCATTTTAGAGCTGTTTTGAAATGAAGTGCTCCCAAATGGAACCTTCTGGCCTACAATGAACCTGGTTTTTTTTGACATGCATGAAATGACCCCAATTTTTGCAAGCAAGTGAGATTGCCCATGATAGGTATCCATGACAGATTTGAACGAATTCGGACACCATATGCAAGTTGTGTCACGTCCGACCATTTATTGGCCATTTTTCACCCAAAAAAATCCAGAAAATGAAAGAATAGCCGAAAACTCAAAAAAAAACTTGGCATGGTGCCTTGAATGGTCATGCAGGGCCATTAAAAAAATTGGGGCCATGTAAGGGATGTCGAGTAACGAGCTGCACCCAAACAGACCCTTCTGGGATAAATGGCCGATAAACTGATGCACGGTGGATAGGACCGTGGGGCAAGGATATTGATTCGATGCAAGATTTGTTGCGTCACATCAAAGTAGTCAACCTCCCATCCTGTCCAAGTCAAAACTTATGCAGCCTGGATAGGACTGTGGACAACACACTTGGCAAATTTTTAGGACCCATATACGCATCTTCATAGTATTCAGACTAATATGACACACACTGAATATTTTCAAGATTTATGGTGCATTCTACTCTTAAAAAAAAATGCCGCCTACAAAAAGTTTCACAATTTAACAAATGTTCTAGTTTACAAAATGTTCTCACAAATTCAAAGAAGTACACTTTTTCCAAAATTTATTCACATATTGAAAAAATGTCCGTGGAGTTTCAAATAACGTTCGCAATATGAATTTTTTTCGGAATCTAAATAATGTTCCTGCTTTCAATTTTTTGTTCACAAATTCAGAAAAATGTTTTGATGTGACCGTCGACAGAAAAACGACGGCATGAATAAATTCCCCAATCTTTCACGGTACTGTGTCACCTGAAACGATGTGGCGCTCGCGATCTTGTAGATGCAATCACCACAAAAACAACACGCACACCCGATAAAGGAAGTACGTGGACAATCTTCAAAAGATCAGCAGCAAATTAGAAGTCGATGCCTCCAACCTCCTTGTCGGAACACACAAAGTTTCAACTTATCAACTAGTATTATCTGGTCAAGGGAAGATACTCCGACTTGACTCTGTCCATGAGGATCCAAAAACCAATCTAAAACAAAACCTCCCCCGTACATGAGGCGCAGCCTGCTTTTATTGGTGCACTTAGGCACACGTACGTTACAAGGTCAAGACCGACTCGATCGTGATTTGATTTCCAAACCGACTTAAGCTAGGACTCTCCCTCTCATATCTTAACTAACTAGGAATTAACTAATTTAAAAATCCGGCAACACTGATCATAAGAAGCCAAAACAAACTAATAGTACTACCTCCCACGTACGTCTAAATTTCAACTCCATCGACGTGCAGGCTTGTGTATGGAGTCCTGTAGACTTGCGCATGGTGTCCTGAACCTTGGCTCAATTTCATCTGATGGTGTAATCTGAACTTTGTCGTTCGCACGAGTGTCAATAGTAATTGCATGTACACTTTTCGCCCGACGTCAAGCTGGTACAACATGTATCTCCTTCTGCCCTTGGGCAGCCTTCGAAATGTCCGTTGCCACCGTAGCAGATACGGTCGCATCATCCTCCCTCCCTTGAAAGAAAACCGTCCTCGGTTTCGTCCTATACCTTGCAGATTTCTTCTTGAACACTTCTACAGTACACTTTATATTCTGTGCATCCTTAGGAAGAATAGCATAAAACTCACCCTTGTGCATAAAAGTGTACCGGTTTGTTCGTCAGTGATGAAGAGCGTTAACATCATGCTGCCACGGACGCCCCAAAATAAGATGACAAACATGTAGTGGCATAACATCGCATTCCACCTTATCAACATAGCCATCAACAGAAAAAGGAACCTTCACCCTGTGAGTCACCTTCAATTTGCCAACATCATTTATCCACTTCATATAATATGGTTTTGGGTGCTCCCATGTTTGCAACAAAAGAGACTCCACCACTTCCTTGCTAATCATGTTGCTAGCACTGCCACCATCAATTATCAATTTGCAAACTTCTCCCTTGATGGTACATGCAGGTTGAAAAATACTCCGCCGATGTCCTTGTTCAACAATGGTCTTGTCATCTCGTTGGACCTTATGTGCTAGCAAACTCTCCATATCAGGATCATCTTGAGGATAACATAGTATGGTATCACCATGACCTCTTTCGATTCCATCCTCTAACTTAGGCGTCTCATCTTCAGATTCTGAAATATATTCCACATCAACAAGTAGAAGCCTTCGTTGATTGGAACATTCACGCTTCATGTGTCCACGTTCTCCACACTTGTGGCAAATAATATTACGATGATGAGATGAAGACGCATTAGATGAAACATGAGAAACCTCCTTTGGCACAACCGCCACTTTGCTGTGTTCAATGCTTCCCGACTTATAAGAAGTAGTCGGTTTAGCACTAATACCACCCTCAACAGGAGAAGAACCACATCGCCCAGTCGGACGATTCTTTGAAACTTGCTTCTCCAATATCCAACGTTCAGCACGCTCCGCTTGATGAAGTAACTCATGAATATCATTACATTGCATTAAATCAACATGGTCACGAATCTTTTCTTCCAACCCCTCAAAGAAACGTACCATGGTTGCCTCCGCAGACTCACGCACAGCCGTACGGATCATCAAAACTTGCATCTCTTTGTAGTACTCATCAACTGATTTTGTACCTTGCACTAGACGACGCAGTCTACTATGAAGTTGGCGAGTGTACTAAGCAGGCACAAAACGTTCCCTCATGATTCGCTTCATGTCAGCCCATGTCGCTGGTCGCTCGTGAGTACGGTTTTTATTATCCCACCATACAAGAGCATACTCTATAAATTCCATTGATGCAACACGAACCTTCTTCTCTTCGGAGTAGTTGTGACCATCAAAATTCTGATTTATGCGCATCTCCCACTCCAAATATTTCTCCGGGTCGGCACAACGTCCCGAGAATTCTGGTATGGTTTTCTTGATTCGACCCAAGCCATCATCCTCATGGGCACCATTGCCGCCATAGTCACGGCCCCGCCCAGCATGGCGGGGAGCCCCAGCATCATGCCGTGGTCGGTGATGTAAGCCTCCACAGGCATCGAATCCTCAGAAAAATCACCTCCATCGTCGTCGACACGGTCACAATGTCGTCGTGGTGAGCGGGACTGTCGGGGTGCCACATCTCTCGCCTGAAGGCGCTGAACTGCTGCAGTGAGTGGATTAAGACTCTCGGTCACCACCTGTAAACTATCAGTGCGCTGTCGGTCGCTAGCAGTCAGACGCTCGGTCAACCTGTCATCAACGCCTACAATATTTGCAGACAATTCCTCAACCCTTGTCCCAAGCTTCTTGTTGCCTCCCTTGATCGACATCAGATGGATACACAAATCATCACTTATCTCCAGTTCTTCCGGAAGTTCATCGCCTTCCTCATGATCAGATTTCTCATGCTGCGAGTTCACCATCTTTCAAACAATTGAACCAAATAGCAGGAAAAAAAATTGTACCGTGATCAACCTTGCTCTGAATACCACTTGATGCGACCGTCGACAAAAAAACGACGGCACGAATAAATTCCCCAATCTTTCACGGTACTGTGTCACCTGAAACGATGTGGCGCTCGCGATCTTCTAGATGCAATCACCACAAAAACAACACGCACATCCGATAAAGGAAGTACATGGACAATCTTCAAAAGATCAGCAGCAAATTAGAAGTCGATGCCTCCAATCTCTTTGTCGGAACACACAAAGTTTCAACTCATCAACTAGTATTATCTGGTCAAGGGAAGATACCCGGACTTGACTCTGTCCATGAGGATCCAAAACCCAATCTAAAACAAAGACCTCCCCGTACATGAGGCGCAGCCTCCTTTTATTGGTGCACGCAGGCACACGTACGTTACAAGGTCAAGACCGACTCGATCGTGATTTGATTACCAAACCGACTTAAGCTAGGACTCTCTCTCTCTCATATCTTAACTAACTAGGAATTAACTAATTTAAAAATCCGGCAACGCTGATCATAAGAAGCCAAAACAAACTAATAGTACTACCTCCCACGTACGTATTGAGCATGTACGTCTCAATTTCAACTCCATCGACATGCAGACTTGTGGATGGCGTCCTGTAGACTTGCGCATGGTGTCCTGAACCTTGGCTCAATTTCATCCGATGGTGTAATCTGAACTTTGTCGTTCGCACGAGTGTCAATAGTAATTGCATGTACACATTTCGCCCGACGTTGAGCTGGTACGACATATATCTCCTTCTGCCCTTGGCCAGCCTTCGAAATGTCCGTTGCCACCGTAGAAGATACGGTCGCATCATCCTCCCTCCCTTGAAAGAAAACCGTCCTCGGTTTCGTCCTATACCTTGCAGATTTCTTCTTGAACACTTCTACAGTACACTTTATATTCTGTGCATCATTAGGAAGAATAGCATAAAACTCACCCTTGTGCATAAAAGTGTACCGGTTTGTTCGTCCGTGATGAAGAGCGTTAACATCAAGCTGCCACGGACGCCCCAAAATAAGATGACAAACATGTAGTGGCATAACATCACATTCCACCTTATCAACATAGCCATCAACAGAAAAAGGAACCTTCACCCTATGAGTCACCTTCACTTTGCCAACATCATTTATCCACTTCATATAATATGGTCTTGGGTGCTCCCATGTTGGCAACAAAAGAGACTCCACCACATCCTTGCTAATTATGTTGCTAGCACTGCCACCATCAATTATCAGTTTGCAAACTTCTCCCTTGATGGTACATGCAGTTTGAAAAATACTCCGCCGATGTCCTTGTTCAACAATGGTCTTGTCATCTCGTTGGACCTTATGTGCTAGCAAACTCTCCATATCAGGATCATCTTGAGGATAACATAGTATGGTATCACCATGACCTCTTTCGATTCCATCCTCTAACTTAGGCGTCACATCTTCAGATTCTGAAATATATTCCGCATCGACAATTAGAACCCTTCGTTGATTGGAACATTCATGCTTCATGTGTCCACGTCCTCCACACTTGTGGCAAATAATATTACGATGATGAGATGAAGACGCATTAGATGAAACATGAGAAATCTCATTTGGCACAACCGCCACTTTGCTCTGTTCAATGCTTCCTGACTTATAAGAAGGAGTCGGTTTAGCACTAATCCCACCCTCAACAGGAGAAGAACCACGTCGCCCAGTCGGACGATTCTCTGAAACTTGCTTCTCCAATATCCAACGTTCAGCACGCTCCGCTTGATGAAGTAACTCATGAATATCATTATATTGCATTAAATCAACACGGTCACGAATCTTTTCTTCCAACCCCTCAAAGAAACGTACCATGGTTGCCTCCGCAGACTCACGCACAGCCGTACGGATCATCAAAACTTGCATCTCTTTGTAGTACTCATCAACTGATTTTATACCTTGCACTGGACGACGCAGTCTACTATGAAGTTGGTGAGTGTAGTAAGCAGGCACAAAACGTTCCCTCATGATTCGCTTCATGTCAGCCCATGTCGCTGGTCGCTCGTGAGTACGGTTTTTATTATCCCACCATACAAGAGCATACTCTGTAAATTCCATTGATGCAACACGAAGCTTCTTCTCTTCGGAGTAGCTGTGACCATCAAAAATCTGATTTATGCGCATCTCCCACTCCAAATATTTCTCCGGGTCGGCACAACGTCCCGAGAATTCTGGTATGGTTATCTTGATTCTTCCCAAGCCATCATCCTCATGGGCACCATTGCCGCCATAGTCACGGCCCCGCCCAGCATGGCGGTGAGCCCCAGCATCATGCCGTGGTCGGTGATGTAAGCCTCCACGGGCATCGGAATCCTCAGAAAAATCACCTCCATCGTCGTGGTCACGGTCACAACGTCGTCGTGGTGAGCGGGACTGTCGGGGTGCCACATCTCTCGCCTGAAGGCGCTGAACAGCTGCAGTGAGTCGATTAAGACTCTCGGTCACCACCTGTAAACTATCAGTGCGCTGTCGGTCGCTAGCAGTCAGACGCTCGTTCAACCTGTCATCAACGCCTACAATATTTGCAGACAATTCCTCAACCCTTGTCCCAAGCTTCTTGTTGGCTCCCTTGATCGACATCAGATGGATACGCAAATCATCACTTATCTCCAGTTCTTCCGGAAGTTCATTGCCTTCCTCATGATCAGATTTCTCATGCTGCGAGTTCACCATCTTTCAAACAATTGAACCAAATAGCAGGAAAAAAAATTGTACCGTGATCAACCTTGCTCTGAATACCACTTGATGCGACCGTCGACAGAAAAACGACGGCACGAATAAATTCCCCAATCTTTCACGGTACTGTGGCACCTGAAACGATGTGGCGCTCGCAATCTTCTAGATGCAATCACCACAAAAACAACACGCACATCCGATAAAGGAAGTACATTGACAATCTTCAAAAGATCAGCAGCAAATTAGAAGTCGATGCCTCCAATCTCTTTGTCGGAACACACAAAGTTTCAACTCATCAACTAGTATTATCTGGTCAAGGGAAGATACCCCGACTTGACTTTGTCCATGAGGATCCAAAACCCAATCTAAAACAAAAACCTCCCCCGTACATGAGGCGCAGCCTCCTTTTATTGGTGCACGCAGGCGCACGTACGTTACAAGGTCAAGACCAACTCGATCGTGATTTGATTACCAAACCGACTTAAGCTAGGACTCTCTCTCTCTCATATCTTAACTAACTAGGAATTAACTAATTTAAAAATCCGGCAACGCTGATCATAAGAAGCCAAAACAAACTAATAGTACTACCTCCCACGTACGTATTGAGCATGTACGTCTCAATTTCAACTCCATCGACGTGCAGACTTGTGGATGGCGTCCTGTAGACTTGCGCATGGTGTCCTGAACCTTGGCTCAATTTCATCCGATGGTGTAATCTGAACTTTGTCGTTCGCACGAGTGTCAATAGTAATTGCATGTACACTTTTCGCCCGACGTTGAGCTGGTACGACATATATCTCCTTCTGCCCTTGGCCAGCCTTCGAAATGTCCGTTGCCACCGTAGAAGATACGGTCGCATCATCCTCCCTCCCTTGAAAGAAAACCGTCCTCGGTTTCGTCCTATACCTTGCAGATTTCTTCTTGAACACTTCTACAGTGCACTTTATATTCTGTGCATCCTTAGGAAGAATAGCATAAAACTCACCCTTGTGCATAAAAGTGTACCGGTTTGTTCGTCCATGATGAAGAGCGTTAACATCATGCTGCCACGGACACCCCAAAATAAGATGACAAACATGTAGTGGCATAACATCACATTCCACCTTATCAACATAGCCATCAACAGAAAAAGGAACCTTCACCCTGTGAGTCACCTTCACTTTGCCAACATCATTTATCCACTTCATATAATTTGGTTTTGGGTGCTCCCATGTTTGCAACAAAAGAGACTCCACCACATCTTTGCTAATCATGTTGCTAGCACTGCCACCATCAATTATCAGTTTGCAAACTTCTCCCTTGATGGTACATGCAGTTTGAAAAATACTCCGCCGATGTCCTTGTTCAACAATGGTCTTGTCATCTCGTTGGACCTTATGTGCTAGCAAACTCTCCATATCAGGATCATCTTGAGGATAACATAGTATGGTATCACCATGACCTCTTTCGATTCCGTCCTCTAACTTAGGCGTCTCATCTTCAGATTCTGAAATATATTCCGCATCAACAAGTAGAAGCCTTCGTTGATTGGAACATTCACGCTTCATGTGTCCACGTCCTCCACACTTGTGGCAAATAATATTACGATGATGAGATGAAGACGCATTAGATGAAACATGAGAAACCTCCTTTGGCACAACCGCCACCTTGCTTTGTTCAATGCTTCCCGACTTATAAGAAGTAGTCGGTTTAGCACTAATCCCACCCTCAACAGGAGAAGAACCACGTCGCCCAGTCGGACGATTCTTTGAAACTTGCTTCTCCAATATCCAACGTTCAGCACGCTCTGCTTGATGAAGTAACTCATGAATATCATTATATTGCATTAAATCAACATGGTCACGAATCTTTTCTTCCAACCCATCAAAGAAACGTACCATGGTTGCCTCCGCAGACTCACGCACAGCCGTACGGATCATCAAAACTTGCATCTCTTTGTAGTAGTCATCAACTGATTTTGTACCTTGCACTAGACGACGCAGTCTACTATGAAGTTGGCGAGTGTAGTAAGCAGGCACAAAACGTTCCCTCATGATTCACTTCATGTCAGCCCATGTCGTTGGTCGCTCGTGAGTACGGTTTTTTATTATCCCACCATACAAGAGCATACTCTATAAATTCCATTGATGCAACACGAACCTTCTTCTCTTCAGAGTAGTTGTGACCATCAAAAATCAGATTTATGCGCATCTCCAACTCCAAATATTTCTCCGGGTCGGCACAACATCCCGAGAATTCTGGTATGGTTATCTTGATTCGACCCAAGCCATCATCCTCATGGGCACCATTGCCGCCATAGTCACGGCCCCGCCCAGCATGGCGGTGAGCCCCAGCATCATGCCGTGGTCGGTGATGTAAGCCTCCACGGGCATCGGAATCCTCAGAAAAATCACCTACATCGTCGTGGTCACGGTCACGACGTCGTCGTGGTGAGCGGGACTGTCGGGGTGCCACATCTCTCGCCTGAAGGCGCTGAACAGCTGCAGTGAGTCGATTAAGACTATCGGTCACCACCTGTAAACTATCAGTGCGCTGTCGGTCGCTAGCAGTCAGACGCTCGTTCAACCTGTCATCAACGCCTACAATATTTGTAGACAATTTCCTCAACCCTTGTTCCAAGGTTCTTGTTGGCTCCCTTGATCGACATCAGGTGGATACGCAAATCATCACTTATCTCCAGTTCTTCCGGAAGTTCGTCGCCTTCCTCATGATCAGATTTCTCATGCTGCGAGTTCACCATCTTTCCAACAATTGAACCAAATAGTAGGAACAAAATTGTACCGTGATCAACCTTGCTCTAAATACCACTTGATGCGACCGTCGACAGAAAAACGACGGCACGAATAAATTCCCCAATCTTTGACGGTACTGTGTCACCTGAAACGATGTGGCGCTCGCGATCTTGTAGATGCAATCACCACAAAAATAACACGCACACCCGATAAAGGATGTACGTGGACAATCTTCAAAAGATCAGCAGCAAATTAGAAGCCGATGCCTCCAATCTCCTTGTGGGAACACACAAAGTTTCGACTCATCAACTAGTATTATCTGGTCAAGGGAAGATACCCGGACTTGACTCTCTCCATGAGGATCCAAAAACCAATCTAAAACAAAAACCTCCCCCTTACATGAGGCGCAGCCTCCTTTTATTGGTGCACGCAGGCACACGTACGTTACAAGGTCAAGACCGACTCGATCGTGTTTTGATTTCCAAACCGACTTAAGGTAGGACTCTCTCTCTCTCTCATATCTTAACTAACGAGGAATTAACTAATTTAAAAATCCGGCAACGCTGATCATAAGAAGCCAAAACAAACTAATAGTACTACCTCCCACGTACGTATTGAGCATGTACGTCTCAATTTCAACTCCATCGACGTGCAGACTTGTGCATGGAGTCCTGTAGACTTGCGCATGGTGTCCTGAACCTTGGCTCAATTTCATCCGATGGTGTAATCTGAACTTTGTCGTTCGCACGAGTGTCAATAGTAATTGCATGTACACTTTTCGCCCGACGTCGAGCTGGTACAACATATATCTCCTTCTGCCCTTGGCCAGCCTTCGAAATGTCCGTTGCCACCGTAGCACATACGGTCGCATCATCCTCCCTCCCTTGAAAGAAAACCGTCCTCGGTTTCGTCCTATACCTTGCAGATTTTTTCTTGAACACTTCTACAATACACTTTATATTCTGTGCATCCTTAGGAAGAATAGCATAAAACTCACCCTTGTGCATAAAAGTGTACCGGTTTGTTCGTCCGTGATGAAGAGCGTTAACATCATGCTGCCACGGACGCCCCAAAATAAGATGACAAACATGTAGTGGCATAACATCGCATTCCACCTTATCAGCATAGCCATCAACAGAAAAAGGAACCTTCACCCTGTGAGTCACCTTCACTTTGCCAACATCATTTATCCACTTCATATAATATGCTCTTGGGTGCTCCCATGTTGGCAACAAAAGAGACTCCACCACATCCTTGCTAATCATGTTGCTAGCACTGCCACCATCAATTATCAGTTTGCAAACTTCTCCCTTGTTGGTACATGCAGTTTGAAAAATACTCCGCCGATGTCCTTGTTCAACAATGGTCTTGTCATCTCGTTGGACCTTATGTGCTAGCAAACTCTCCATATCAGGATCATCTTGAGGATAACATAGTATGGTATCACCATGACCTCTTTCGATTCCATCCTCTAACTTAGGCGTCACATCTTCAGATTCTGAAATATATTCCGCATCAACAAGTAGAACCCTTCGTTGATTGGAACATTCATGCTTCATGTGTCCACGTCCTCCACACTTGTGGCAAATAATATTACGATGATGAGATGAAGACGCATTAGATGAAACATGAGAAACCTCATTTGGCACAACCGCCACTTTGCTCTGTTCAATGCTTCCCGACTTATAAGAAGGAGTCGGTTTAGCACTAATCCCACCCTCAACACGAGAAGAACCACGTCGCCCAGTCGGACGATTCTCTGAAACTTGCTTCTCCAATATCCAACGTTCAGCACGCTCCGCTTGATGAAGGAACTCATGAATATCATTATATTGCATTAAATTAACACGGTCACGAATCTTTTCTTCCAACCCCTGAAAGAAACGTACCATGGTTGCCTACGCAGACTCACGCACAGCCGTATGGATCATCAAAACTTGCATCTCTTTGTAGTACTCATCAACTGATTTTGTACCTTGCACTAGACGACGCAGTCTACTATGAAGTTGGTGAGTGTAGTAAGCAGGCACAAAACGTTCCCTCATGATTCGCTTCATGTCAGCCCATGTCGCTGGTCGCTCGTGAGTACGGTTTTTATTATCCCACCATACAAGAGCATACTCTGTAAATTCCATTGATGCAACACGAACCTTCTTCTCTTCGGAGTAGCTGTGACCATCAAAAATCTGATTTATGCGCATCTCCCACTCCAAATATTTCTCCGGGTCGGCACAACGTCCCGAGAATTCTGGTATGGTTATCTTGATTCGACCCAAGCCATCATCCTCATGGGCACCATTGCCGCCATAGTCACGACCCCGCCCAGCATGGCGGTGAGCCCCAGCATCATGCCGTGGTCGGTGATGTAAGCCTCCACGGGCATCGGAATCCTCAGAAAAATCACCTCCATCGTCGTGGTCACGGTCACAACATCGTCGTGGTGAGCGGGACTGTCGGGGTGCCACATCTCTCGCCTGAAGGCGCTGAACTGCTGCAGTGACTCGATTAAGACTCTCGGTCACCACCTGTAAACTATCAGTGCGCTGTCGGTCGCTAGCAGTCAGACGCTCCTTCAACCTGTCATCAACGCCTACAATATTTGCAGACAATTCCTCAACCCTTGTCCCAAGCTTCTTTGTTGGCTCCCTTGATCGACATCAGATGGATACGCAAATCATCACTTATCTCCAGTTCTTCCGGAAGTTCATCGCCTTCCTCATGATCAGATTTCTCATGCTGCGAGTTCACCATCTTTCAAACAATTGAACCAAATAGCAGGAAAAAAAATTGTACCGTGATCAACCTTGCTCTGAATACCACTTGATGCGACCGTGACTGAAAAACGACGGCACGAATAAATTTCCCAATCCTTCACGGTACTGTGTCACCTGAAACGATGTGGCGCTCGCGATCTTGTAGATGCAATCACCACAAAAACAACACGCACACCCGATAAAGGAAGTACATGGACAATCTTCAAAAGTTCAGCAGCAAATTAGAAGTCGATGCCTCCAATCTCTTTGTTGGAACACACAAAGTTTCAACTCATCAACTAGTATTATCTGGTCAAGGGAAGATACCACGACTTGACTCTGTCCATGAGGATCCAAAAACCAATCTAAAACAAAAACCTCCCCCGTACATGAGGCGCAGCCTCCTTTTATTGGTGCACGCAGGCACACGTACGTTACAAAGGTCAAGACCGACTCGATTGTGATTTGATTACCAAACTGACTAAAGCTAGGACTCTCTCTCTCATATCTTAACTAACTAGGAATTAACTAATTTAAAAATCTGGCAACGCTGATCATAAGAAGCCAAAACAAACTAATAGTACTACCTCCCACGTACGTATTGAGCATGTACGTCTCAATTTCAACTCAATCGACGTGCAGACTTGGGCATGGAGTCCTGTAGACTTGCGCATGGTGTCCTGAACCTTGGCTCAATTTCATCCGATGGTGTAATCTGAACTTTGTCGTTCGCACGATTGTCAATAGTAATTGCATGTACACTTTTCGCCCGATGTCGAGCTGGTACGACATATATCTCCTTCTGCCCTTGGCCAGCCTTTGAAATGTCCGTTGCCACCGTAGCAGATACGGTCGCATCATCCTCCCTCCCTTGAAAGAAAACCGTCCTCGGTTTCGTCCTATACCTTGCAGATTTCTTCTTGAACACTTCTACAGTACACTTTATATTATGTGCATCCTTAGGAAGAATAGCATAAAACTCTCCCTTGTGCATAAAAGTGTACCGGTTTGTTCGTCCGTGATGAAGAGCGTTAACATCATGCTGCCACGGAGGCCCCAAAATAAGATGACAAACATGTAGTGACATAACATCGCATTCCACCTTATCAACATAGCCGTCAACAGAAAAAGGAACCTTCACCCTGTGAGTCACCTTCACTTTGCCAACATGATTTATCCACTTCATATAATATGGTTTTGGGTGCTCCCATGTTGGCAACAAAAGAGACTCCACCACATCCTTGCTAATCATATTGCTAGCACTGCCACCACCAATTATCAGTTTGCAAACTTCTCCCTTGATGGTACATGCAGTTTGAAAAAGACTCCGCCGATGTCCTTGTTCAACAATGGTCTTGTCATCTCGTTGGACCTTATGTGCTAGCAAACTCTCCATATCAGGATCATCTTGAGGATAACATATTATGGTATCACCATGACCTCTTTCGATTCCATCCTCTAACTTAGGCGTCACATCTTCAGATTCTGAAATATATTCCGCATCAACAAGTAGAACCCTTCGTTGATTGGAACATTCATGCTTCATGTGTCCACGTCCTCCACACTTGTGGCAAATAATATTACGATGATGAGATGAAGAAGCATTAGATGAAACATGAGAAACCTCCTTTGGCACAACCGCCACTTTGCTCTGTTCAATGCTTCCCGACTTATAAGAAGGAGTCGGTTTAGCACTAATCCCACCCTCAACAGGATAAGAACCACGTCGCCCAGTCGGACGATTCTCTAAAACTTGCTTCTCCAATATCCAACGTTCAGCACGCTCTGCTTGATGAAGTAACTCATGAATATCATTATATTGCATTAAATCAACACGGTCACGAATCTTTTCTTCCAACCCCTCAAAGAAACGTACCATGGTTGCCTCCGCAGACTCACGCACAGCCGTACGGATCATCAAAACTTGCATCTCTTTGTAGTACTCATCAACTGATTTTGTACCTTGCACTGGACGACGCAGTCTACTATGAAGTTGGTGAGTGTAGTAAGCAGGCACAAAACGTTCCCTCATGATTCGCTTCATGTCAGCCCATGTCGCTGGTCGCTCGTGAGTACGGTTTTTATTATCCCACCATACAAGAGCATACTCTGTAAATTCCATTGATGCAACACGAAGCTTCTTCTCTTCGGAGTAGCTGTGACCATCAAAAATCTGATTTATGCGCATCTCCCACTCCAAATATTTCTCCGGGTCGGCACAACGTCCCGAGAATTCTGGTATGGTTATCTTGATTCGACCCAAGCCATCATCCTCATGGGCACCATTGCCGCCATAGTCACGGCCCCGCCCAGCATGGCGGTGAGCCCCAGCATCATGCCGTGGTCGGTGATGTAAGCCTCCACGGGCATCGGAATCCTCAGAAAAATCACCTCCATCGTCGTGGTCACGGTCACGACGTCGTCGTGGTGAGCGGGACTGTCGGGGTGCCACATCTCTCGCCTGAAGGCGCTGAACAGCTGCAGTGAGTCGATTAAGACTCTCGGTCACCACCTGTAAACTATCAGTGCGCTGTCGGTCGCTAGCAGTCATACGCTCGTTCAACCTGTCATCAACGCCTACAATATTTGTAGACAATTTCCTCAACCCTTGTTCCAAGGTTCTTGTTGGCTCCCTTTATCGACATCAGATGGATACGCAAATCATCACTTATCTCCAGTTCTTCCGGAAGTTCATCGCCTTCCTCATGATCAGATTTCTCATGCTGCGAGTTCACCATCTTTCCAACAATTGAACCAAATAGTGGGAAAAAAATTGTACCGTGATCAACCTTGCTCTAAATACCACTTGATGCGACCGTCGACAGAAAAACGACGGCACGAATAAATTCCCCAATCTTTCACGGTACTGTGTCACCTGAAACGATGTGGCGCTCGTGATCTTGTAGATGCAATCACCACAAAAACAACACGCACAACCGATAAAGGAAGTACGTGGACAATCTTCAAAAGTTCAGCAACAAATTAGAAGTCGATGCCTCCAATCTCCTTGTGGGAACACACAAAGTTTCGACTCATCAACTAGTATTATCTGGTCAAGGGAAGATACCCCGACTTGACTATGTCCATGAGGATCCAAAAACCAATCTAAAACAAAAACCTCCCCCTTACATGAGGCGCAGCCTCCTTTTATTGGTGCACGCAGGCACACGTACGTTACAAGGTCAAGACCGACTCGATCGTGATTTGATTTCCAAACCGACTTAAGGTAGGACTCTCTCTCTCATATCTTAACTAACTAGGAATTAACTAATTTAAAAATCCGGCAACGCTGATCATAAGAAGCCAAAACAAACTAATAGTACTACCTCCCACGTACGTATTGAGCATGTACGTCTCAATTTCTACTCCATCGACGTGCCGACTTGTGCATGGAGTCATGTAGACTTGCGCATGGTGTCCTGAACCTTGGCTCAATTTCATCCGATGGTGTAATCTGAACTTTGTCGTTCGCACGAGTGTCAATAGTAATTGCATGTACACTTTTCGCCCGACGTCGAGCTGGTACGACATATATCTCCTTCTGCCCTTGGCCAGCCTTCGAAATGTCCGTTGCCACCGTAGCAGATACGGTCGCATCATCCTCCCTCCCTTGAAAGAAAACCGTCCTCGGTTTCATCCTATACCTTGCAGATTTCTTCTTGAACACTTCTAAAATACACTTTATATTCTGTGGATCCTTAGGAAGAATAGCATAAAACTCACCCTTGTGCATAAAAGTGTACCGGTTTGTTCGTCCGTGATGAAGAGCGTTAACATCATGCTGCCACGGACGCCCCAAAATAAGATGACAAACATGTAGTGGCATAACATCGCATTCCACCTTATCAACATAGCCATCAACAGAAAAAGGAACCTTCACCCTGTGAGTCACCTTCACTTTGCCAACATCATTTATCCACTTCATATAATATGGTTTTGGGTGCTCCCATGCTGGCAACAAAAGAGACTCCACCACATCCTTGCTAATCATGTTGCTAGCACTGCCACCATCAATTATCAGTTTGCAAACTTCTCCCTTGATGGTACATGCACTTTGAAAAATACTCCGCCGATGTCCTTGTTCAACAATGGTCTTGTCATCTCGTTGGACCTTATGTGCTAGCAAACTCTCCATATCAGGATCATCTTGAGGATAACATAGTATGGTATCACCATGACCTCTTTCGATTCCATCCTCTAAATTAGGCGTCTCATCTTCAGATTCTGAAATATATTCCGCATCAACAAGTAGAACCCTTCATTGATTGGAACATTCATGCTTCATGTGTCCACGTCCTCCACACTTGTGGCAAATAATATTACGATGATGAGATGAAGACGCATTAGATGAAACATGAGAAACCTCCTTTGGCACAACCGCCACTTTGCTCTGTTCAATGCTTCCCGACTTATAAGAAGGAGTTGGTTTAGCACTAATTGTGACACACCAAAATTTTTGGTGGTTTGTTTTTCAAAAGAGCCTTGCTTGGTTTGAAAGGAGGTCATTTAAACCCTTCCTAAAAACAATCTTCTAAGTTTGCCCTCTCAAAAATCCTTTTCTTGGATTTAGTTTCTTTTAAAAAGAAAACCCTTTTAGTTTTGGGCTTTTATATGGTTTTGTTCCCTTTTAAATTTTACCATGCCACCTATGGTGAAATTTTCCCAAAACCTCTCCTCCCACTTTGGTACAATCCAAACATTCTGTCCAAACAAATAAAATCCATTTTTGGATTTTATTCCAACCATTTCTCCTCCCAATATAAATCTGTCTTTTCTTTTGAGCCTAGGTGGATTGCAAAGCAAGTACCCTAATGCTTTTGATTTTTGACCTCAACTCAACACCCTTGGATAGTCCTTGGTACCCACAACCTAGAACCATCTTGATCCACTCTTCTCCTGTTCAAATATTTCAAAATTCACTCACTGCAAGTTTGGACCAGATTTGCCAAATTTGGTGAAATTCATATCTACACCTCTCCAAAAATTCTACAAATATTCAGGCAGCCTCTAGATGCAATGAGAGGCCCCTCCACCAAAAACCAACTCAAGGAAAAATCCCTACATGCCTAGATCATTCTGTTGAACACCTTGCATGCACTGTTTCTGTTCAACTTCAGTTAAATTCAGAAGTTCACTGTCGATCTCCGTCAGTAACTTCAGTCACGAGCTCACAGTGGACTTGGCACGTAGCTCGCAGCCTGGCTTGCTTGTCCAGAGCCTCACACGCGCGCTTGGCGCCTTCCTGGCGTCGGTGGCTCCCTGGCCCGCCTGCGCCGGCCGTATCGCCGTAGCGGCCGACAGGGAGCAGAACGGTGGCATAACGCTGTTCGGCGCCGCCCTAACCCCCTCGTGGCTCCGCGTGGCTGTTTCCTCGCCAGCGCACGCATGTAGCACCGTCGCCGTCGCGCGGCACGCGCAGAGCGCGCTCCCTGCCGTCGACGGACCCGCACCGCCCCGTTTCGTCGAGCTCCCCCTAAACAGCCCAATCCCGGCGCGGTTAGCATCTAAACAAAACTAGGGAGCACCCACGACGACGCTCAACCTCTGAACCCTCCCGTGCAACCACTGTGCCACCGTAATCACCTCGCCGTAGAACCCCGTTCTCGGCAACCGCCTCGGGGCGGCTATATATAGCACCCCGAGCTGGCTCTCGCCTCCGCACGACTCCACCATCTCACCAGACCCCGCCCGGCCACTGATCGAGCCTCGAGGGGCCTTTCCTCCTCGACTCCGGCCACCTCGTCCGCCTCAGGCTCCGGCATCGTTCTCTTCGGTGAGAACCCCTCCGCCGCCCTACTTTCGACCGTAGCCTCGTACCACCTCTAGTACGATAACCCCCAGCTCAATTGTGATCTCGCAGCTCTCTCCAGCGAGATCCATGACCACCCGAACCGCCGTCCGCCGGAGCAAGCGTCACCGCCGACGTGGTACTCGCCGGCGACCACCACCACCTCCCACAGACGCGGAATGGCACCCTGAACACAGAGGTACACCCCGATCGCCCTACCTCGCCGTGGATCGCCGCCGGCGACCACCGCACCTCCCGGCGCCGTCGCGCTCTGATTTCCCTCGTTTGAAAATTCAAACCTGACGAATGGAGCCCGCTTGTCAGTCTCTCAGCCGTTTCTTTTAAACGAAACGTTATCTGGACTTTTCCGCAGAACCCCCTGGAAGTTTTCTGTTTCATTACAGATGAGTCCTTGGGTTAAAACCCTTATAACTTTTTAACAGAAAGGAATTTTTGAGTGATTATTTTTCTGTCCTCTTCAAAATTTTGTCTAGTTTTTTATCATGTTTATTTGAAAAAAATTTGGAACACTTTTCCGTACACTCACGGTATTTACGTTGTGTGTGTATCTTTTCTTATACCGTAGAAACCGGAGGAGAAGACGGAGCTGCAAACCTCGCACAGTTAGACTCCGACTACTCCGAACCAGGCAAGCATGTTTGAACTCTTGATATGATGAGTGTTGTTGCGTGTTTGCATTTTAGTATGATCATGGCATGTTTATGAACAACTATTTGAATGTTATATTTCATATACATAATCGGAAAGTAAGTCTCGGTAAGCATTATGTTGTTGGATACATATTTGCATAGCCATGTGTTGGTGTGAGAACGGGTAAGATGGCAGTGTTGTGACATGCCAGGCTTAGGCCAGTCCTTTTGACAGCAGTGTCAACATGATCAAATCATATCCCCTTCATTTCCTTCCTGTGCTGCCACATGTTTTCCGCAAGGGATATGGCATAGTAAGTTGCAACCGTTTTCCTGGTACACACCAAGTGGAGAGGCCGGGATGAGGGTTCCATGGCCCTGGATTAAAGCCCATCATCCGGTCAGGGGGCATGGGTGTTTCCGGTTGGGACCGAGAGGGGGGAACCCCTTAGAGCGCGCGTATAGAAATTTGATCCCATGCTATTCGAGGTTGTGGCCTCCCCGTCTCAAAGTTTTTCTTGGACGTTGACCAGGGTGATTTCTGGCATCATGAGGTGACATGGGTGTGTACTGTAAACGGAACTAGTCCTTCGTGACTACAGAAATCCGTTGGCTGTGGTCGGTTCATCCAAACTCTGCAGAGTCTCGAATCCGTCAATTGTCTTGTACTTTGTTCAAGTACTATACTCATCTTATCTTGTCAGGTATTAGCCTCAGTGACAAAAACTCTAGTGGAATTTATGTGTGATGAATCCGGTTAAAAGATTATTCTTGTGGATGGACTGATCTTGTTATTCATTACAAGCCCTGTCTGCGATGTCGCTCAGACGTCCGACGGTGGCATACCTGTTATTTATTTTTGTTATAGGCCCTGTCTGTGATGTCGCTCAGACGTCCGACGGCGGCATATCTGTTATTTACATTGGTTGCAAGCCCTGTCTGTGATGTCGCTTAGACGTCTGACTGTGGCATTTCTTTTATAGCCCTTTATGTGATGTCTCTCAGACGTCCGACTGTGGCATTTCTTTTAAATCCCTGTCTATGATGTCGCTCAGACATCCGACTGTGGTATTTCTTGTATAGCCCTTTATGTGATGTCGCCCAGACGTTCGACTGTGGCATTTCTTTTATAGCCCTTTATGTGATGTCACCCAGACGTCCGACTG
>NC_041386.1:703115507-703124602 GCF_002162155.2 Triticum dicoccoides | reverse complement strand
ACTGTGGCATTTCTTTTAAAGCCCTTTATGTGATGTCGCCCAGACGTCCGACTGTGGCATTTCTTTTAAAGCCCTTTATGTGATGTCGCCCAGACGTCCGACTGTGTCATTTCTTTTAAATCCCTTTATGTGATGTCGCCCAGACGTCCGACTGTGGCATTTCTTTTAAGCCCTTTATGTGGTGTCGCTTAGACGCCCGACTGCGGCATGCATTTTATTTATTTACCTTTCGAGGCTTCGCTCCAGACACCCGATCAGTTTTCAGTTATTTATTTTATTCTTCAAGTCCTGCAATATTATCGTTGTTTTATGAGCATCATCCTTGTTCATGACGCATTCATGCATTCATTGATTATATCTTTTGTCCGAACTGTCTTGCGAGTACTCTCAAGTACTCACCTGGCTTGTTGATTTGGCCAGATGTTGATGAAGGCGATCTCATGGATGAAGAGTTTGATAGCGAGTCCGACGCCTAGAGGAGTCCCAGTCAGTCCCGTGCGATCCTGTCTTGGTCATTGTATTATCCGCTTCCGCAACTCCGAATAAATTCATCGAGCCTCACCTCGACGCTCGATGTACTGCCTGTAGAAGTCAAGTTATGCACCACCACTTTTCCTCGAGCTAGTAGCATGTCATTCCACCCCTGTGACATAACCGCCCTTATGTAAGATATTGGCGAGTTTGTAATAAACTGATGAGCAGTCTCAACTCAATCCTGTAATATATTTGATGCTACTGGTTCTCTGTTTATCAAGCTTTTGTCTACCAGAAAGGATGACTTTTCCTATACTGGGTTTAAAAGATCGGTTTTGTCAATAATCATTTTATTGAAAAGCCGGTCGTGACAGACTTGGTAACCAGAGCCAGGCTGACTGTAGGAAGCCACTAGGTGCGATCGCTAATTGGTTATTAGCATGATAGAGTTATTCATGTTTTTACAAGGTAGTCATTTTTCTGACAATCATCATAAAATTTATGATCTGATCACTCAGAATTTTTGCCTACTTTTGTAGATGGCCGGCAACGACTGCGAGTCTCAAATGTTCGCCAACGTGACTGAGGGATTCGTCAAACTCCTCTCCTTCATCGTTCAGGTCGCGATGGGGCCATCCGTGCGCCCAGTCTTCACGCTTTATCCACACAAGATCAACGACAGTCTGACTATGCACCAGGCCGCGATGCAATTCAGGGGAGGCCATGCTGAAATACGCCGTCTCCGGTTCGTGGGGAGAGCCATGCCTACAGAAAGGCATGCTATGCAAATGGCTGCCCGCGAGATGATAGCCTGTCTTCGGGATGTTCTTCCTGCAATGAAGACCCGTCGCTACCGCTACCTTCCATGCCATGTGCCTTACACCTGTCACTACTCTTTCTCTTGCCCCAGAGGAGAGCGAGACGAAGCCTTTGAGATGCTTGTCGAGTACCTCCGAGCCCTGGAGGCAGCATTCGACTGCATGGTGGATGACCTCGTAGCTGCACGCATGGACTCAGTTCATGGCTGTGCTGCTAACAGGAGGGAAGTCCTACACACCGCTCCACCATTGACTTTCGTGTCATCCGCAGCCTCTCACTCACCTTCCATACTCGCCACTGCTCGTCGTCTGCCTACCACAGAGGAATTTAACCAGGCTATTGCACCCACTCCCGTCCGCTCTGCACCACTTGTTGCACCCACTCCCATACGTGCTACCCCACCCATTCCACCCACTCGTATTCGTGTTATTCCACCTACGGCACCTGCTCCATCAGCTCAGCACCACGTTTCTCATATGGAACCTATTAGCGAGGAGGAGGTTGATTCCCCAGCGTCTCTGCATCTCACCCTCGGCAGGCCAAGGTAGATCCTCACCATCTCCGACTGAGTACGTGTAGACGCCATGCGGTGTATCGACTTGTGTAATGTGTTTTATGTACATAGATTGTGAGAAGTAGCCTGTTTGCGCATCATGTAGGATCTGGAGGACTGCACTAGTTTAAATAACATGTCAGGATTATGTACGCATATCCTGAGTGATATAATGTATAATTATGCCGTGTGTAAGATATGCACTAGTCCTTCTCCGCGCGCAATCGTGTATTTCCAAAAAAATGTCCTGGAGTTTAAGAATGTTCTTTGTGTGTGATTCTATTGACTTTTGCGTCTCTCTTTCTTATCTTACGAGTTCACACAATATATCCCCAGAGTGAAAGATGTCTCGTCGTTGGACGCGCTCCATGCCAACTCAGCTAGAAGAGAATTATGGCACGCCGCAGAAACAAAATTTCACTCAGGGACAGACAAGTCAACAGGGCAGTGAAACAACTTTGACACAAGTTTGTCGTTTGTACGAACAGAGTCAACAGCAACACCAGGAAATGATGAACCAATTCATCAATATGGGAAGTAACCGTGGTCAGTATCAACCGCAATCCAAATTATCTGAGTTACAAAAGACGCGTCCTCCAACATTTTCTCATACTGACAAGCCTCTTGAGGCCGAGGACTGGCTTCGAGACATGGAGAGAAAATTAATTATTGCACAGTGTTCAGACCGTGAAAAAGTACTGTATGCACCACATTATCTCACAGGTGCAGCTGCATCGTGGTGGGAAAACTTCCTGCACATGCACCCCAACGAAAATGAAATAACATGGGAATATTTCAAAGAAGGTTTTCGTGGGACACATATTCCTAAGAGCGTCATGAAAATCAAGAAGAAAGAATTTGATGAACTCAAGCAAAGAGCCATGACAGTGTCAGAATACAACAGCCAATTCACACTGCTGTCTCGCTACGCCAATGAAGAACGCATGACCGAGAGCAAGAAGATGAAAAAAATTCTTGGAAGGCCTGGCACCCGCCCTTAAGTGCCAGCTAGTTGTGCATACCTTTCCAGATTTTAAAACGCTGGTGGATAAGGCCATTACCCTGGAAAATGAGCGACGTAGTCTGGAAGATTTCCGCAAACGGAAAAGGGACCAGACTACTTTTTCTCGCAATCACAGAAGCAAGAAGGAATTTCAGAAGGGGGATTCACACAAAACCCCGACGAATAATTCACGTCCAAACAAGAATTTCCATGCAAGAGACAAAGAGTTCACCTATCACCCAAGCGTTACCTGTTATGCTTGTGGAGAAGAAGGGCACTATGCCAAGCAGTGTCCCAAGCCAAGGAACTCAACCCCGAAGCTCAATAATGGTGGCAATAATTCAGCACCAAAGCGAAGCAATTTCAACCCCAACAACAACCACCAGAAAGGTCACCTGAACCACGTGACCCGAGAGGAAGCACAGAACGCCCCAGATATCGTACTCGGTACGTACCCCGTCAACACAATACCTGTCATGGTTTTGTTTGATTCTGGAGCTTCTCACTCATTCGTTTTGAAAAGTTTTGCTTTGCAAAATATTTTTTCGATGCTTCCCTTGAAAAAATCAATGATCGTCAAGTCCCCTGGAATTAAGCAAGTGACCCAGAGTTACTGTCAAGGTGTGATTATTGAATTTGAAGGATTGAAGTTTTACGCCAACCTTATTGTGCTGGAAAGCAAGGGACTAGATGTCATCCTAGGAATGGATTGGTTAACCACCAACAAAGGTTTTATGGACTGCTTCAACCGTACCGTAATTCTCACACACCATCATGGGAAGAAAATAAAAGTTTCAGCCAAAGAGAGACAAATACCTCGACAATCTAGATTAAACAAGGTGGACGTTTCTGAGCTGAACAAGGTTATCATAGTATGTGAATTTCCAGAAGTATTTCCAGAAGAACTACCGGGCATGCCACCAGACCGAGAGATAGAATTCAGCATTGAGCTAGCACCCGGAACCACTCCTATTTATAAGAAACCTTACAGAATGGCACCATCCGAATTGGTAGAGTTGAAGAAGCAAATAAAAGAATTATTGGAGAAAGGATGCATACGAGCCTGCTCCTCACCTTGGGGTTCACCAATTTTATTTGCCAAGAAGAAGGATGGAACAATGAGGTTGTGTATTGATTATCGAGCTCTCAACATGGTCACAATCAAGAACAAATACCCAATGCCCCGAATAAATGATTTATTCGATCAGCTCGCACAGGCCAAAGTATTCTCAAAAATTGACTTGAGATCAGGATACCACCAATTAAAAGTACGAACAGAAGATATTCCCAAGACCGCCTTCACCTCCAGATATGGGCTGTATGAGTTCACAGTGATGCCATTCGGACTAACCAACGCCCCCGCATATTTTGTTCACCTCATGAACAAAGTATTTATGAAGTATATGGACAAGTTTGTTGTGGTATTCATCGACAATATTCTGATATATTCCAAAACACCAGAAGAGCACGCCGAACATCTCAGGATTGTACTTGGAGAACTCATGAAACATCAATTGTACGCCAAATTCAGCAAATGTGAATTTTGGCTAAAACAAGTGGGTTTTCTGGGCCACATGCTAACCCAAGAAGGTATTGCAGTAGACCCGGAAAAGGTCAAGGCCGTACTTGGCTGGAAACCGCCAGCTAACGTAACAGACGTACGGAGTTTCTTGGGAATGGCTGGATATTATCGGAGATTTATTGAAGGATTCTCCACTATAGCAAAGCCCATGACACAATTGCTCAAGAAGGGCAAGAAGTTTGAATGGACAGAAGCATGTGAGAAAAGCTTCCAAGAGCTAAAAAGCAAATTAACAACGGCACCGGTATTAATCGTGCCAGATATACACAAGAATTTTGAGCTATATTGTGACGCATCCCGGAAGGGCCTCGGATGCGTATTGATGCAAGACGGCAAGGTAGTTGCATATGTCTCTAGACAACTACGCAAGCATGAGGAAAATTACCCCACCCATGACCTGGAATTAGCAGCTGTCATCCATGCACTCAAGGAATGGAGACACTTTCTGCTTGGGAATCGTTGTGAGATATACACAGACCATAAGAGTCTTAAGTATATTTTCACACAGCCAGAATTAAATTTACGACAACGACGCTGGTTAGAGTTGGTGAAAGATTATGATGTTGGAATCCACTATCATCCTGGAAAAGCAAATGTTGTGGCAGATGCACTTAGTCGCAATCCCAGCACGGACGACGACAGTATACCAAAATTGAGGCCAGAATTTCAACAGGAATTTGCCCGACTCAATCTAATAATGGTCACCGAAGGCAGTGTGTCAAATATAGAAATACAGCCTACCCTGATGGAAAGTATCAAGGAAGCCCAGCACGGACACCCCAGCATCGAGGGCATAAAAAGAAAAGTGAGTTTGGGAAGAGCCTCAGAATTAAACGTGGATGAGCAAGGAATACTGTGGTATGGAGAAAGGCTATGCGTACCAAATGTCAAGGACCTCAAACAGCAGATATTGACTGAAAGTCACACAGCTCCGTATTCAATCCATCCTGGAGGGACAAAAATGTAGAAGGATCTTCAGGAAAATTCTTCGTGGCACGGTATGAAGAGAGATATAGCCACGTTCATCACCTGCTGTGACTCTTGTCAACGTATCAAGGCCGAGCACCAGAAACCAGCCGGACTATTGCAGCCAAATAAGATACCCGAGTGGAAATGGGACGAGATTGGAATGGACTTCATCGTTGGACTGCCACGGTCCCGACACGGAAACGATGCCATTTGGGTCATAACCGATAGATTAACCAAGGTGGCACATTTTATTCCGGTAAAAACAACTTACACCACTCAGAGACTAGCCAGACTTTATCTTGCCCGTATCGTCTGCTTACATGGAGTCCCTAAGACTATCATCTCCGATAGAGGCACACAGTTTGTCTCTGCATTCTGGGATCACCTACAACAGGCACTAGGAACCCAACTAGCCTTCAGTACCGCATACCATCCCCAGACTGATGGGCAGACGGAACGCGTAAACCAAATCCTAGAAGACATGCTAAGAGCCTGTGTCCTCACCTACGGGAACAGTTGGGAAGAAAGTTTGCCATATGCAGAGTTCGCATACAATAACAGCTATCAAGCCAGCTTGAAAATGGCACCCTTTGAAGCTCTATATGGGAGAAGATGTCGTACCCCGCTAAATTGGTCAGAGACTGGAGACAGCCATATCTTTGGCCCAGATATGCTCAAGGAGGCTAAGGAGAAAGTTAAGAAAATTAGAGAACGACTCAAAACAACTCAAAGTCGGCAAAAGAGTTATTACGACCGTAAGCATCGGGAAATCAGTTTTGAACCCGGAGAATTGGTATACCTGAGAGTTTCTCCTATGAAGGGTCTGCAACGATTCAAGATTAAAGGGAAACTAGCACCAAGATTCATCGGACCATTTCATATAGTGGCCCGACGAGGCAAGGTAGCCTACCAGCTGGACCTACCCGGAGACTTATCCGGTATCCACAACGTGTTTCATATCTCGCAGTTGAGAAAATACGTGAGCAACCCAGAGAAGCAAGTTTCACATGAGTATATTGACGTGCAACCGGACCTCACTTACCGGGAGCACCCAATAAAAATATTAGAAGAGTTTGAGAGGAGGACCCGACGGAAAGCCATTAAGTTTTTCAGAGTTCAATGGAGTAATCACACCGAGAATGAAGCAACTTGGGAGAGCGAGGATTTTCTTCGGACAGAGCACCCACACCTGTTTAAGGATCAGCTGAAATCTCGGGGACGAGATTTTTCCTAAGGGGGTAGGTGCTGTGACACTCCAAAATTTTTGGTGGTTTGTTTTTCAAAAGAGCCTTGCTTGGTTTGAAAGGAGGTCATTTAAACCCTTCCTAAAAACCATCTTCTAAGTTTGCCCTCTCAAAAATCCTTTTCTTGGATTTAGTTTCTTTTAAAAAGAAAACCCTTTTAGTTTTGGGCTTTTATTTGGTTTTGTTCCCTTTTAAATTTTACCATGCCGCCTATGGTGAAATTTTCCCAAAACCTCTCCTCCCACTTTGGTACAATCCAAACATTCTGTCCAAACAAATAAAATCCATTTTTGGATTTTATTCCAACCATTTCTCCTCCAAATATAAATCTGTCTTTTCTTTCGAGCCTAGGTGGATTGCAAAGCAAGTACCCTAATGCTTTTGATTTTTGACCTCAACTCAACACCCTTGGATTGTCCTTGGTACCCACAACCCAGAACCATCTTGATCCACTCTTCTCCTGTTCAAATATTTCAAAATTCACTCACTGCAAGTTTGGACCAGATTTGCCAAATTTGGTGAAATTCATATCTACACCTCTCCAAAAATTCTACAAATATTCAGGCAGCCTCTAGATGCAATGAGAGGCCCCTCCACCAAAAACAAACTCAAGGAAAAATCCCTACATGCCTAGATCATTCTGTCGAACACCTTGCATGCATTGTTTCTGTCCAACTTCAGTTAAATTCAGAAGTTCAGTGTCGATCTCCGTCAGTAACTTCAGTCACGAGCTCACAGTGCACTTGGCACGTAGCTCACGGCCTGGCTTGCTTGTCCAGAGCCTCACACGCGTGCTTGGCGCCTTCCTGGCGTCGGTGGCACCCTGGCCCTCCTGCGCCGGCGTGTCTTGCGGCGGCCGTATCACCGTAGCGGACGACAGGGAGCAGAACAGCGGCATAACGACGTTCGGCGCCGCCCAAACTCCCTGGTGGCTCCGCGTGGCCGTTTCCTCGCCAGCGCACACATGCAGCACCGTCGCCGTGGCGCGGCACGCGCAGAGCGCGCTCCCTGCCGTCGACGGGCCCGCGCTGCCCCGTTCCGTCGAGCTCCCCCTAAACAGCCCAATCCCGGTGCGGTTAGCATCTAAACGAAACCAGGGAGCGCCCACGACGACGCTCAACCTCTGAACCCTCCCGTGCAACCACTGCGCCGCCGTAATCACCTCGCCGGAGAACCCCGTTCTCGGCAACCGCCTCGGGGCGGCTATATATAGCACCCCGAGCTGGAACTCGCCTCCGCACGACTCCACCATCTCACCAGACCCCGCCCGGCCACTGATCGAGCCTCGAGGGGCCTTTCCTCCTCAACTCCGGCCACCTCCGTCCGCCTCAGGCTCTGGCATCGTTCTCTTCGGTGAGAACCCCTCCGCCGCCCTACTTTCGACCGTAGCCTCGTACCACCTCTAGTAAGATAACCCCCAGCTCAATTGTGATCTCGCAGCTCTCTCCAGCGAGATCCACGACCACCCGAACCGCCGTCCGCCGGAGCAAGCGTCACCGCCGACGTGGTACTCGCCGGCGACCAGCACCACCTCCCACAGACGCGGAATGGCACCCTGAACACAGAGGTACACCCCGATCACCCTACCTCGCCGTGGATCGCCGCCGGCGACCACCGCACCTCCCGGCGCCGTCGCGCTCTGATTTCCCTCGTTTGAAAATTCAAACCTGACGGATGGAGCCCGCCTGTCAGTCTCTCAGCCGTTTCTTTTAAACGAAACATTATCTGGACTTTTCCGCAGAACCCCCTGGAAGTTTTCTGTTTCATTACAGATGAGTCCTTGGGTTAAAACCCTTATAACTTCTTAACAGAAAGGAATTTTGAGTGATTATTTTTCTGTCCTCTTCAAAATTTTGTCTAGTTTTTTATCATGTTTATTTGAAAAAAATTTGGAACACTTTTCCGTACACTCACGGTATTTACGTTGTGTGTGTATCTTTTCTTATACCGTAGAAACCGGAGGAGAAGACGGAGCTGCAAACCTCGCACAGTTAGACTCCGACTACTCCGAACCAGGCAAGCATGTTTGAACTCTTGATATGATGAGTGTTGTTGCGTGTTTGCATTTTAGTATGATCATGGCATGTTTATGAACAACTATTTGAATGTTATATTTCATATACATAATCGGAAAGTAAGTTTCGGTAAGCATTATGTTGTTGGATACATATTTGCATAGCCATGTGTTGGTGTGAGAACGGGTAAGATGGCAGTGTTGTGACATGCCAGGCTTAGGCCAGTCCTTTTGACAGCAGTGTCAACATGATCAAATCATATCCCCTTCATTTCCTTCCTGTGCTGCCACATGTTTTCCGCAAGGGATATGGCATAGTAAGTTGCAACCGTTTTCCTGGTACACACCAAGTGGAGAGGCCGGGATGAGGGTTCCATGGCCCTGGATTAAAGCCCGTCATCCGGTCAGGGGGCATGGGTGTTTCCAGTTGGGACCGA
>NC_041386.1:703114731-703115497 GCF_002162155.2 Triticum dicoccoides | reverse complement strand
AGGGGGGCACCCCTTAGAGCGCGCGTATAGAAATTTGATCCTATGCTACTCGAGGTTGTGGCCTCCCCGTCTCAAAGTTTTTCTTGGACGTTGACCAGGGTGATTCCTGGCATCGTGAGGTGAAATGGGTGTGTACGAGTTAAATGTGTTCCTACTGAAATACCGTAAACGGAACTAGTCCTTCGTGACTACGGAAATCCGTTGGCAGTGGTCGGTTCATCCAAACTCTGCAGAGTCTCGAATCCGTCAATTGTCTTGTACTTTGTTCAAGTACTATACTCATCTTATCTTGTCAGGTATTAGCCTCAGTGCCAAAAACTCCAGTGGAATTTATGTGTGATGAATCCGGTTAAAAGATTATTCTTGTGGATGGACTGATCTTGTTATTCATTACAAGCCCTTTCTGCGATGTCACTCAGACGTCCGACGGTGGCATACCTGTTATTTATTTTTGTTATAGGCCCTGTCTGTGATGTCGCTCAGACGTCCGACGGCGGCATATCAGTTATTTACATTGGTTGCAAGCCCTGTCTGTGATGTCGCTTAGACGTCCGACTGTGGCATTTCTTTTATAGACCTTTATGTGATGTCGCTCAGACGTCCGACTGTGGCATTTCTTTTAAAGCCATGTCTGTGATGTCGCTCAGACGTCCGACTGTGGTATTTCTTGTATAGCCCTTTATGTGATGTCGTCCAGACGTCCGACTGTGGCATTTCTTTTATAGCCCTTTATGTGATGTTTCCCAGACGTCCGACTGTGGCATTT
>NC_041386.1:703110638-703113547 GCF_002162155.2 Triticum dicoccoides | reverse complement strand
AGTCCGACGCCTAGAGGAGTCCCAGTCAGTCCCGTGCGATCCTGTCTTGGTCATTGTATTATCCGCTTCCGCAACTCCGAATAAATTCATCGAGCCTCACCTCGATGCTTAATGTACTGCCTGTAGAAGTCAAGTTATCCACCACCACTTTTCCTCGAGCTAGTAGCATGTCATTCCACCCCTGTGACATAACCGCCCTTATGTAAGATATTGGCGAGTTTGTAATAAACTGATGAGAAGCCTCAGCTCAATACTGTAATATATTAGATGCTACTGGTTCTCTGTTTATCAAGCTTTTATCTACCAGAAAGGATGACTTTTCCTATACTGGGTTTAAAAGATCGGTTTTATCAATAATCATTTTATTGAAAAGCCGGTCGTGACACTAATCCCACCCTCAACCTGAGAAGAACCACGTCGCCCAGTCGGACGATTCTCTGAAACTTGCTTCTCCAATATCCAACGTTCATCACGCTCCGCTTGACGAAGTAACTCATGAATATCATTATATTGTATTAAATCAACACGGTCACGAATCTTTTCTTCCAACCCCTCAAAGAAACGTACCATGGTTGCCTCCGCAGACTCACGCACAGCTGTACGGATCATCAAAACTTGCATCTCTTTGTAGTACTCATCAACTGATTTTGTACCTTGCACTAGACGATGCAGTCTACTATGAAGTTGGCGAGTGTAGTAAGCAGGCACAAAACGTTCCCTCATGATTCGCTTCATGTCAGCCCATGTCGCTGGTCGCTCGTGAGTACGGTTTTTATTATCCCACCATACAAAAGCATACTCTGTAAATTCCATTGATGCAACACGAACCTTCTTCTCTTCGGCGTAGTTGTGACCATCAAAAATCTGATTTATGCGCATCTCCCACTCCAAATATTTCTCCGGGTCGGCACAACGTCCCGAGAATTCTGGTATGGTTATCTTGATTCGACGCAAGCCATCATCCTCATGGGCACCATTGCCGCCATAGTCACGGCCCCGCCCAGCATGGCGGTGAGCCCCAGCATCATGCCGTGGTCGGTGATGTAAGCCTCCACGGGCATCGGAATCCTCAGAAAAATCACCTCCATCGTCGTGAAAATACTATATTACCCATGTATAGGTGGGGGCATGAAAATACTATATTACCCTTTTATACGTTTTAGGACTCTTGTGCTGGTCATTTTCTTCTGGGTATTCTCCCTGTGCGCATCAGTCAAACAGAACGTGTGTCCTATTGGGGTATCAAACCCATGTATAGGGTATCAAACCCATGTATAGGTGGGGGCGTGAAAAGACTATATTACCCTTTTATACGTTTTAGGAGGGGGTTGTACCAAAGCGGGGCTCTTCCTGTTTTGCCTAACTTGTATAGAATATGATCAGAATTAGGTCAGTACTTTGAAAGAAGGACATGCAAAAGTTGCTTCTTAAATTATTGAGTGACAAAGCCGTTCCTAGTTTCGTCCTCTCTATTATGAGCTCGGGAAGAAGAAACAGGATGCAACTTTGACTCCCTCCAAAATGATCAGAGATATTAGTCTAAACTGAAATGATTAGTTACCACACCATATAAATGTGATGGGCGCATGAACAACGGAAGAAAAACTGTTACTCATGAACTACACACTATTCAGCAGCATCATGCTCATCTTGCTGCTAATGTAACCAACGTGTTGAACATTGTCCACCTATATATATCTCGACAATATGCATCTTTTCTGCTGGGTTTCCTTATGTTGGTCACTAGGTTATGTGTGTGTTCTCATTCATACTTACTGAAATTTTGATCTGTTTTCTTGCTGCTGGTTTGAGACATTAGAAAAAACTGAAACAGAATGTGGACAAGTGGGTGCGGCATAATCGGTGTAGGTATGGCCACCTAGGAACAAAATGCTCCTTTGCAAATCCAGCATAGGTCCCATTGAGAGTTGGAGGAAATAATTCACTCTCTGTTGATGATCAAGTGTTACATACATGGTTTATATACACCGGGCACTGCCCGAGTCAGAAGGCACGCATGCCCTTGATCCTAATTACATGGGCATGCATAACATCACGTTACAACACAACTCAACACCGCCCCCCCCCCCTCAGCCGGAAATCCATTGGCATGGATGTTGAGGCTGGATCTAAACTCGTGGAACGCCTAAGATGGCAAGCCTTTTGTGAACAAATCAGCAAACTGAGAGCTCGAAGGGACGTGCAGCATGCGGACGTCACCGAAAGCAACGCGATCACACATGAAATGGAGATCTATCTCGATGTGCTTGGTGCGTTGATGTTGGACCAGATTGCACGCGAGGTAGGAGGCGCTGATATTGTCAGAGTAGACGATTGTGGCACGCTTTGGTGGACACTTGAGTTCGTGAAGGAGTTGGCGTAACCAGTAGAACTCGGCAACGCAGTTAGCAACACCACGATACTCGGCCTCCGCACTAGGACGAGACACGGTGGCCTGTCGTTTGGAGGACCAAGATATGAGATTGGAACCAAGGAAGACACAAAAACCCGACGTGGATTTCCTCGTGTCAGGGCAACCGGCCCAGTCTGCATCCGTGTATGCGATGAGTTCCTTGGAGGGTGATTTGTAGAATTGTAAGTCATAGTGGGAGGTGCCTTGGAGGTAACGAAGAATGTGTTTGACGAGCTGCATATGAGTGTGGCATGGCTCGTGCATGAAAAGGCACACCTGTTGGACGGCATAAGAGATGTCCGGTCGGGTCAAGGTGAGATACTGAAGCGCGCCTGCAAGACTGCGATAATATGTGGGGTTGGAGAGAAGCTAACCATGGGAGAGAGATAGCTTGGAGCTCGTGTCTATGGGGGTAGAGACGGGCTTTTCAATGGAGCATGTTGGCATGCTCAAGAACCTCCAAGGTGTATTGTTGCTGACTTAGGAAGAGCCCCGA
>NC_041386.1:703080713-703087137 GCF_002162155.2 Triticum dicoccoides | reverse complement strand
CTGGGCATCGGCGTTGGGCGGAGGAGGGTGGTCGATGAGGAAGGTGACGCCGTAGCGGACGAGAACGAGCAGGAAGAAGGACTTCCACTTGTGGTAGTTGTGGTTGGCCGGATTGAGCAGGAATTTGATATGGTTGGTGATGTGATCGAAGCAGATTGGTGGCGAGGGGACGGGGTGGGCGGCGCAGGAGCTGAGGACGAGAAGAGGGGGGCAAACTGAGAGGGGCCGGTGCTACCGGAGGCGCCGGAGAAGATGAACGGGGAGGATCCCGGCGAGGTTGCCGGAGAGGTGGCAGAGGCAGTCGCCGAAGAAGAGAGGGAGCTCAGTGAGGTCGCGGTGTTGGTGGCGGCGGAAGAGGAGCCGGGCTCAACCATGGCGACGGAAGAGGAGGGCCTGGTAACTGATACCAAGTTGAAGGAAATAATTCACTCTATGTTGATGATCAAGTGTTACATACATGATTTATATACACCGGGCGCTGCCCGAGTCAGATGGCACGCAGGCCCATGATCCTAATTACATCGGCATGCATGATAGCACGTTGCAACACAACTCAACATTGAGAAGCACCCAGGTCCCTGGCTGTGACCACCGTATCTCGCGTAAACCGCAAGAGGCATTTCAACAACTTATTAAGTCGACCGAGAGCCTGGCCTCGGAGCTGGCAGACGACTTATGATGGACTTGCACGGTTACTCCGATTGTAGACATGGCCCTAACGCTGGCTAGTGTTATGATCATGACACTTGTAGAAAAATATAAAGGATAATATATTTTTATGAAGTTGATGTTAAGAGCATCTCCAATAGCAACCCTATTTTTAGGCATGGAAACAGGGTGTTTTAAAAAAAGTTGGACATCAAAACAGTTTTGTTTTGGGCACAAGCAAGCGCCATCCCCAATGGCTGCTTGGACCATATTTCATATTTTAAACATAGTTTGACCAAAGCTTAAACATGCAAAATATAAACATAGTTCAAATACGACATGGCACTTAAACTGAGAACACTACAGATTGTCCCAGTCTAATCATCGGACCTATCACTCTCGTCATCGGAATTGACGTTTACCACACTGGAGGATCCTGCATTTTCCTTTTTCTTTTTCTTTCACTTCCACTGCTCAGCATCTGTGTTCCAGCAAAACTCCATCTCGGTTTGCACATACTCTGGATGAGCCCTAGCAAACGTCATCATCGCCTCCTAATAGCGCTCTCTCTGTTGTTGTCCCGCTCGTCGACAACAATGCGGGTAGATGGCGTGATGGGGTACACTCGATTGTTACCGCGGCCCAACAAGCTCCGCATCTGCCTGAGACTCAATCTCAATCACTGGGAAATGAGGCGACATGGGTGTGGCGCGGAGATCTTCGCCAAAAAATGGGGTGGTGCGCAACGCCTTTTGGTGAAAAGGGGGCAGCGGTGGCGCGACAGATTTCGACTAAAGGGGGTGGCGGCATGATTCATCGGTCCGGCGGCCGGTAGGTTGGGTGCGGCGCAAGGGTGTGACGGTGGCGGGGGTAAGGCAGACGCGATCTGCAGGCGGCGACTGGTGCGGGTGTGCCGCTATTTGTGGAAGACAACTGCTGTGTCGTGACTATGTGACATTTTCTTTTGGGGCTCCAGCCCAAGTGATGTATATTTACATAACTTGGTGATGCATTTTAAGGCTGCCTAAAACAATTCACTTTTTTTGCTGTTTGAGGATGTTTTTTGCCTCCTCGTGCCCAAAAATAGGGCTGCCATTGAAGATGTTCTAAGTACATACATGCTTTGCAACCACCTAATGCCAAGAGTGAGTCAAGACAAAAGATGCACATAACAAAATTGTTAAAAGATCATGAGTTTTCAATCTAAACATCGAGTCCAAACTTTCATCTTTTGACTACTCTACGCCATAGGTATTAAAATGCACATGTTCTGCTTGATCTTTCTCTGGCTATTCTTCTTAACAAGAAAAAAAAGTATGTTCTTAAAGTTATTTTCTAGTCACAAGGTATCTACATTCACATATACTGTGTACATCTTAAACACCACATTTTTTTAAGAAAAGGAGGAGTACCCCGGTCTCTGCATCTGGACGATGCATACGACCATATTATTAATTATTAACACAAGACCTTACAAAGTCGTACAATAATAAGACCAAAGCCACCATCTAAGCAACATCTGTCGCTACTCTTATCCAGTTGATGAAGGGGCGCTGATAGTCCGAGCCTAATACCAAACAGACCTCGTAACCAATCCTAACATCTAAGTCCTGAGGTCCCAATTAGGACGCCTGCCGGGTATGGGCACCCACAAGCGCGGCGCGCTCCTCAACCAGGACGCCTGCCAGGTATGAGGCCGCCGCAGCCACCTGCCACCAATCCATCTTCAGAGTTGTACTGCTGCATCGACCTTGCCCGGTCTAGCTGCCGCTGACGCCACCACAACGCCAGACAGCATCGACTACCTGCGCGTGTCCATCACCACACATCTGACGCCAAGCCTCCGCTGCTCCATGCCGCCAAGAGCCGCCGCCATGAATATGTAGAAAGAAACACCGCTCCACCGAAGAAGCCATCCGCTGGTCCCTCGAGCCCGAGTGCATCTCCAAGAATGCCGCCCCCAAGGGGGTAACGACAAATGAATGCCGCTGGCATCCGATCAACTGATCTAGGGTTTCCCCCGGAGGTATTGGGTGGGTTTGGGATTTGTACCTTGATGATGCCTTCATGAAGGAAATGATGATACGGGCATCGTCATCACCAGCTCCGGCCAACGGCCGAAGACCAAGTTTTCAGTCGGATCCATTCCAAGACATCCACCCGACAACCTGAGCACTGACTCGACCGCCTTCAAAGCCCCAGATCTAGCCGCCTAGATCCGATGACCAATCGCAACAGCAGTGCCACCGTAAGAGCCCTGGCACACCGGCCACTGTCTGAATGTGCCTCCACTGGAGCCTGGGAGGAGGACTACCAGTCCACCTTGCCAAACAGCGAGAGCCGCCGAGATCGATCCCGCACGCCCATCACCATCTCAGATCTGAACCAATCCGCGGCAAACCACGAGATCGGCGATGCAGATCCGCCTTGGATCGGGACAGCACCACGCCATGCCGTCGCGGGAAGCCCGAGCTTCACCCGCCGCCACCTTCCAGGGCCGCTGCCCCGGGATCCCGCCGCCACCGACAGGCCGAGCCGCTGGCCACCGCGAGCAAGGCCGCCATGCCCGCGAGCCCATCGAACGGCCGGCGCCACCAGATCTTCCTCGCAGCCGCAGCTCAGACTCCCCCGCCTAGCACCACGCCGCCGCCTTGCACCGTCGCTTAACGCGGCACCGCGCCGCCGCGACGCATATCAGGGGAGAGCGCCCCGGCGCCATGGGTGACCCACCTCACCTGATCTGGCGCGGGAGGGAAGAGAGCCTCCGCCGCCGCCATCAGCCGCATGGGGCTTTGCCCGGCGACCTCCTCTAGCGGCGGCGGAGGGGCAGGGAGGATGGACGTGCCCGGAGGCGGCGGCTAGGGTTTTCACCTGAGCCGCCCTAGCAGGAGGGCTTAAACACCACATGATGGTTGCAATCATCCCTCATGCAATTAGCAAGGATCTGACAATATTTACTTCAGTCGCACTCCCGTTGCATAACCATATATAGTTCATAGTACCAAAGTATTCAGTCATCACGGCTCATAGAACAGGCACTATTCAGGGTACCAAAGGACATTGCAGTCAGAATACATTAATTGAATTTCAATTCCAACAAGCAAAACATGTATAATTCATTTGGTCCACCATAGTACAACTGAAAAGCAGAGCATTCCAAAAATCTCAAGAACTTTGATGGCGTGCAGAAGCAGCCGACAAACAGAATGTCAGGTTAACTTTTCAATGCATCCATAAATATCATGGGCGACGTGCTCTGGTTCCCCAAGGGCAGACAATGCGTCTCGAGTACACTGTGGGTGGCATTTCAACAACTTATATGAGATCCACGGAGAACCTGGCCTCCGAGGTAGCAGCCGACGGCGTCATCGCCAAAGCAACCCATGGACCATGGTGCAGCGATAGCTGACATGGCGGTATGGTACGGTAGAAAGCGATCAATCGTGTCAGCTACAAGGACTGCAGTGATGGACTTGCATTGTTTCTCCGATTACGCGAAATCCTGACGTTGGCTACCTGTTACGATTCTGGCACTTGTAATTTTTTGAGAAATGATAACATATTAATATGAAGTTGGTTGTTGATCACTACTAGAAAAGGGAGCAAAGGTCCAGGCCGGGTCAGCCCATTAGTCCCGGTTCAGTCCAGAACAGGGACCCATCGGGGCATTGGACCCGGTTCGTTAGCCCCGGGGGCCGGCCAGGCCACGTTGGCCATTGGTCCCGGTTGGTGGGACGAACCGGGACCAATGGGCCTCGCTCCCGGCCCATCACTATTGGTCCCGGTTGGTGGCTCAAACCGGGAGCAACGGTTAAATAATGCAGAAAACAAAACAAAAAAACTGGAAAAAAAATAAAGATAGCAACAATAAGTATTTTGTTATAAGTAGAAACAAAACAAAATAAATAAAGCAAGAAAGAAAACAAAAAAACAAAATAAGTGTTTTTAAATTTGAAAACTAATGGCACTAGCAGAAAGTTTATAATTTTTCTAAAACTAAAAGCAAAAAAAATTAAAAAACAAAGCAAAAAACAAAAGAAAATAAATAATGCAGAAAACAAAACAAAAAACTGAAGAAAAAAAATTAAAAATAGCAACAATAAGTACTTATTTATTTTCTTTTACGATAATTCTTTTTGCTATTAAAGTTTGTAACAAAATTCTGATTACTTATTTTTTTCTTTTATGATAATTCTTTTTGCTTTTAATGTTTTGAACAAAATTCTAATTACTTATTTATTTTCTTTTATGATAATTCTTTTTGCTATTAAAGTTTGTAAAAAAATTCTAATTACTTATTTATTTTCTTTTATGATAATTCTTTTTGCTATTAAAGTTTGTAATAAAATTCTATATAATTTTAGTTTCAGTAATACTAGAGGTTTATAAAAGCTTTTTAGTTGATTCCTTTAGTACCAGTTCTAAGGCTGTTACAAAGGCATTTTATTTGGTACAGGTTTTAAGGCTGGGGCCCCACGAGCACCTTTTAGTACCGGTTCGTGGCATGAACCGGTAAAAGAGTTTTTTAGTTGATTCTTTCTGCAACTTTTTTTTAGTCCCACCTCGCCCAGCGAGAGGCACTCGTAGCGGTTTATAAGCCCTGAGTGTAGAGCCGATGAAGGGAGAAGCGCAGTGCTCACCTGCATGTTGGCCTGAAGCAAAGCAACGTGCAGGTGAGCATTGCGCCTCTCTTTTATTTTGGCACTAACAGAAAGTTTATAATTCTTCTAAAACTAAAAGCAAAAAAGAATTAAAAAATAAAGCAAAAAACAAAAGAAAATAAATAATGCAGAAAACAAAACAAAAAAAACTGAAAATAAAAATAAAAATAGCAACAATAAGTATTTTGTTGTAAGTAGAAATAAAATAAATAAAGCAAGAAGGAAAACAAAAAAACAAAAAAGTGTTTGAAATTTGGAAACTAATGGCACTAACAGAAAGTTTATAATTTTCTAAAACTAAAAGCAAAAAGTATTAAAAAATAAAGCAAAAAACAAAAGCAAATAAATAATGCAGAAAACAAAACAAAAAAACTGGAAAAATAATAAAAATAGCAACAATAAGTAAAGAAAACAAAAAGATAAAAAAAGTGCCTCCTACTGGCCCCCACGGCCTGAATACGACTAGAAACCCAGCAATGGGCCAGGATTCAGGCCCGTAGTAAGCCTAGTAGGGCCACAAGCACATAGAGACAGATTAGGCCCGAAAGCCTGCTTTAGAGAGGAGCTCGAGGAGCAGCGCAGCAGCGTGGCGGCGTTGGAGAGATAGGTGCGTCGCACCTTATAAACAAGTGCGTCTCTCTCTCTCAGCTAGCAAGGTGGGACTAAACTCCCACCACCACGCCATTGTGCAAGGCCCATTGGTCTCGGTTGGTCGCACCAACCAGGACTAAATGGGTGCATTAGTCCCGGTTGGTGCTACCAACCGGTACCAATGCCCCCCTTTAGTCCCGGTTGGTGCCACCAAGCGGGACCAAAGGCCGCCTCTTCCCGCCCTTTGGGCTACCGAAAACTGGCCTTTGGTCCCGGTTGGTGGCACCAACCGGGACTAAATGGGGTATTGGTCCTGGTTTGTGCCATGAACCGGGACCAAAGCCTTTCCTATATAATCAAATACTTGGGAAATTTCCCCCCACCCGCCATTCTTCTCTCCAACGCCGCCAGGCTGCTGCGCTGCTCCTCGATGCCGGCCCCTTCCCCGACGTCGCCGTCGCCTCCCCTAGCCGCCCGAGGTCGCCGTCGCCGCCCGCTCGCTGTGGCCCGTGCCCTCGCCCGAC
>NC_041386.1:703078190-703079644 GCF_002162155.2 Triticum dicoccoides | reverse complement strand
GTCTGTGATGTCGCTCAGACGTCCGACTGTGGCATTTCTTTTAAAGCCATGTCTGTGATGTCGCTTAGACGTCTGATTGTGGCATTTCTTTTAAAGCCCTTTATGTGATGTCGCCCAGACGTCCGACTGTGGCATTTCTTTTAAAGCCCTTTATGTGATGTCGCCCAGACGTCCGACTGTGGCATTTCTTTTAAAGCCCTTTATGTGATGTCGCCCAGACGTCCGACTGTGGCATTTCTTTTAAAGCCCTTTATGTGATGTCGCCCAGACGTCCGACTGTGGCATTTCTTTTAAGCCCTTTATGTGGTGTCGCTTAGACGCCCGACTGCGGCATGCATTTTATTTATTTACCTTTCGAGGCGTCTCCCGTTCGTGGGGAGAGCCATGCCTACAGAAAGGCATGCTATGCAGATGGCTGCCCGCGAGATGATTGCCTGTCTTCGGGATGTTCTTCCTGCAATGAAGACCCGTCGCTACCGCTACCTTCCATGCCATGTGCCTTACACCTGTCACTACTCTTTCTCTTGCCCCAGAGGAGAGCGAGACGAAGCCTTTGAGATGCTTGTCGAGTACCTCCGAGCCCTGGAGGCAGCATTCGACTGCATGGTGGATGACCTCGTAGCTGCACGCATGGACTCAGTTCATGGCTGTGCTGCTAACAGGAGGGAAGTCCTACACACCGCTCCACCATTGACTTTCGTGTCATCCGCAGCCTCTCACTCACCTTCCATACTCGCCACTGCTCGTGGTCTGCCTACCACAGAGGAATTTAACCAGGCTATTGCACCCACTCCCGTCCGCTCTGCACTACTTGTTGCACCCACTCCCATACGTGCTACCCCACCCATTCCACCCACTCGTATTCGTGTTATTCCACCTACGGCACCTGCTCCATCAGCTCAGCACAACATTTCTCGTATGGAACCTATTAGCGAGGAGGAGGTTGATTCCCCAGCGTCTCTGCATCTCACCCTCGGCAGGCAGGCCAAGGGAGATCCTCACCATCTCCGACTGAGTACGTGTAGACGCCATGCGGTGTATCGACTTGTGTAATGTGTTTTATGTACATAGATTGTGAGAAGTAGCCTGTTTGCGCATCATGTAGGATTTGGAGGAGTGCACTAGTTTAAATAACATGTCAGGATTATGTACGCATATCCTGAGTGATATAATGTATAATTATGCCGTGTGTAAGATATGCACTAGTCCTTCTCCGCGCGCAATCGTGTATTTCCAAAAAAATGTCCTGGAGTTTAAGAATGTTCTTTGTGTGTGATTTTATTGACTTTTGCGTCTCTCTTTCTTATCTTACGAGTTCACACAATATATCCCCAGAGTGAAAGATGTCTCGTCCTTGGACGCGCTCCATGCCAACTCAGCCAGAAGAGAATTATGGCACGCCGCAGAAACAAAATTTCACTCAGGGACAGACAAGTCAACAGGGCAGTGAAACA
>NC_041386.1:703076647-703077409 GCF_002162155.2 Triticum dicoccoides | reverse complement strand
CTCTGTGTATGTATGTTCATATATGAAAAAGTTAGATATATATATTTACAAAAGGATTATCTATATATGTTCTCTGATTTAGTACATTTTAGGTTAGTTTCATTTTTAGAAAAGTTTTATATATTTAGGAGTGGAAAAAGGAAAATAAGAAGAGGAAAAAGGAGAAGAAGAGGAGAGGAAGAAAAGGAAGAGGAGAAGAAGAGGAGAGGAAGAAAAGGAAGAGGAGAAGAAGAAAGGAATAGAGGAGAATTTTTTCTTCTTCTCCTCTATTCCTTTCTTCTTCTCCTCTAGTCGATATACCCCCTCCCAATAACTTCAACACCTGGGGGGGGGGTTGATATACCCCCTCCCGATAACTTCAACATCAGGGTGATTCCTGCCATCGTGAGGTGAAATGGGTGTGTACTAGTTAAATGTGTTCCTACTGATATACCGTAAACGGAACTAGTCCTTCGTGACTACGGAAATCCGTTGGCTGTGGTCGGTTCATCCAAACTCTGCAGAGTCTCGAATCCGTCAATTGTCTTGTACTTTGTTCAAGTACTATACTCATCTTATCTTGTCAGGTATTAGCCTCAGGACAAAACCTCCAGTGGAATTTATGTGTGATGAATCCGGTTAAAAGATTATTCTTGTGGATGGACTGATCTTGTTATTCATTACAAGCCCTGTCTGCGATGTCGCTCAGACGTCCGACGGTGGCATACCTGTTATTTATTTTTGCTATAGGCCCTGTCTGTGATGTCGCTCAGACGTCCGACG
>NC_041386.1:703067276-703075407 GCF_002162155.2 Triticum dicoccoides | reverse complement strand
ACTTGTTGCACCCACTCCCATACGTGCTACCCCACCCATTCCACCCACTCGTATTCGTGTTATTCCACCTACGGCACCTGCTCCATCAGCTCAGCACAACATTTCTCGTATGGAACCTATTAGCGAGGAGGAGGTTGATTCCCCAGCGTCTCTGCATCTCACCCTCGGCAGGCAGGCCAAGGGAGATCCTCACCATCTCCGACTGAGTACGTGTAGACGCCATGCGGTGTATCGACTTGTGTAATGTGTTTTATGTACATAGATTGTGAGAAGTAGCCTGTTTGCGCATCATGTAGGATTTGGAGGAGTGCACTAGTTTAAATAACATGTCAGGATTATGTACGCATATCCTGAGTGATATAATGTATAATTATGCCGTGTGTAAGATATGCACTAGTCCTTCTCCGCGCGCAATCGTGTATTTCCAAAAAAATGTCCTGGAGTTTAAGAATGTTCTTTGTGTGTGATTTTATTGACTTTTGCGTCTCTCTTTCTTATCTTACGAGTTCACACAATATATCCCCAGAGTGAAAGATGTCTCGTCCTTGGACGCGCTCCATGCCAACTCAGCCAGAAGAGAATTATGGCACGCCGCAGAAACAAAATTTCACTCAGGGACAGACAAGTCAACAGGGCAGTGAAACATCTTTGACACAAGTTTGTCGTTTGTACGAACAGAGTCAACAGCAACACCAGGAAATGATGAACCAATTCATCAATATGGGAAGTAACCGTGGTCAGTATCAACCGCAATCCAAATTATCTGAGTTACAAAAGACGCGTCCTCCAACATTTTCTCATACTGACAAGCCTCTTGAGGCCGAGGACTGGCTTCGAGACATGGAGAGAAAATTAATTATCGCACAGTGTTCAGACCGTGAAAAAGTACTGTATGCACCACATTATCTCACAGGTGCAGCTGCATCGTGGTGGGAAAACTTCCTGCACATGCACCCCAACGAAAATGAAATAACCTGGGAATATTTCAAAGAAGGTTTTCGTGGGGCACATATTCCTAAGAGCGTCATGAAAATCAAGAAGAAAGAATTTGATGAACTCAAGCAAAGAGCCATGACAGTGTCAGAATACAACAGCCAATTCACACTGATGTCTCGCTACGCCAATGAAGAACGCATGACCGAGAGAAAGAAGATGAAAAAAATTCTTGGAAGGCCTGGCACCCGCCCTTAAGTGCCAGCTAGTTGTGCATACCTTTCCAGATTTTAAAACGCTGGTGGATAAGGCCATTACCCTGGAAAATGAGCGACGTAGTCTCGAAGATTTCCGCAAACGGAAAAGGGACCAGACTACTTTTTCTCGCAATCACAGAAGCAAGAAGGAATTTCAGAAGGGGGATTCACACAAAACCCCGACGAATAATTCACGTCCAAACAAGAATTTCCATGCAAGAGACAAAGAGTTCACCTATCGCCCAAGCGTTACCTGTTATGCTTGTGGAGAAGAAGGGCACTATGCCAAGCAGTGTCCCAAGCCAAGGAACTCAACCCCGAAGCTCAATAATGGTGGCAATAATTCAGCACCAAAGCGAAGCAATTTCAACCCCAACAACAACCACCAGAAAGGTCACCTGAACCACGTGACCCGAGAGGAAGCACAGAACGCCCCAGATATCGTACTCGGTACGTACCCCGTCAACACAATACCTGCCATGGTTTTGTTTGATTCTGGAGCTTCTCACTCATTCGTTTCGAAAATTTTTGCTTTGCAAAATATTTTTTTGATGCTTCCCTTGAAAAAATCAATGATCGTCAAGTCCCCTGGAATTAAGCAAGTGACCCAGAGTTACTCTCAAGGTGTGATTATTGAATTTGAAGGATTGAAGTTTTACGTCAACCTTATTGTGCTGGAAAGCAAGGGACTGGATGTCATCCTAGGAATGGATTGGTTAACCACCAACAAAGGTTTTATGGACTGCTTCAACCGTACCGTAATTCTCACACACCATCATGGAAAGAAAATAAAAGTTTCAGCCAAAGAGAGACAAATACCTCAACAATCTAGATTAAACAAGGTGGACGTTTCTGAGCTGAACAAGGTTATCATAGTATGTGAATTTCCAGACGTATTTCCAGAAGAACTACCGGGCATGCCACCAGACCGAGAGATAGAATTCAGCATTGAGCTAGCACCCGGAACCACTCCTATTTATAAGAAACCTTACAGAATGGCACCATCCGAATTGGTAGAGTTGAATAAGCAAATAAAAGAATTATTGGAGAAAGGATGCATACGAGCCAGCTCCTCACCTTGGGGTTCACCAATTTTATTTGCCAAGAAGAAGGATGGAACAATGAGGTTGTGTATTGATTATCGAGCTCTCAACATGGTCACAATCAAGTACAAATACCCAATGCCCCGAATAAATGATTTATTCGATCAGCTCGCACAGGCCAAAGTATTCTCAAAAATTGACTTGAGATCAGGATACCACCAATTAAAAGTACGAACAGAAGATATTCCCAAGACCGCCTTCACCTCCAGATATGGGCTGTATGAGTTCACAGTGATGCCATTCGGACTAACCAACGCCCCCGCATATTTTGTTCACCTCATGAACAAAGTATTTATTTAGTATATGGACAAGTTTGTTGTGGTATTCATCGACGATATTCTGATATATTCCAAAACACCAGAAGAGCACGCCGAACATCTCAGGATTGTACTTGGAGAACTCAGGAAACATCAATTGTACGCCAAATTCAGCAAATGTGAATTTTGGCTAAAACAAGTGGGTTTTCTAGGCCACGTGCTAACCCGAGAAGGTACTGCAGTAGACCCGGAAAAGGTCAAGGCCGTACTTGGCTGGAAACCACCAGCTAACGTAACAGACGTATGGAGTTTCTTGGGAATGGCTGGATATTATTGGAGATTTATTGAAGGATTCTCCACTATAGCAAAGCCCATGACACAATTGCTCAAGAAGGGCAAGAAGTTTGAATGGACAGAAGCATGTGAGAAAAGCTTCCAAGAGCTAAAAAGCAAATTAACAACGGCACCGGTATTAATCGTGCCAGATATACACAAGAATTTTGATGTATATTGTGACGCATCCCGGAAGGGCCTCGGATGCGTATTGATGCAAGACGGCAAGGTAGTTGCATATGTCTCTAGACAACTACGCAAGCATGAGGAAAATTACGCCACCCATGACCTGGAATTAGCAGCTGTCATCCATGCACTCAAGGAATGGAGACACTTTCTGCTTGGGAATCGTTGTGAGATATACACAGACCATAAGAGTCTTAAGTATATTTTCACATAGCCAGAATTAAATTTACGACAACGACGCTGGTTAGAGTTGGTGAAGGATTATGATGTTGGAATCCACTATCATCCTGGAAAAGCAAATGTTGTGGCAGATGCACTTAGTCGCAATCCCAGCACGGACGACGACAGTATACCAAAATTGAGGCCAGAATTTCAACAGGAATTTGCCCGACTCAATCTAATAATGGTCATCGAAGGCAGTGTGCCGAATATAGAAATACAGCCTATCCTGATGGAAAGTATCAAGGAAGCCCAGCACGCACACCCCAGCATTGAGGGCATAAAAAGAAAAGTGAGTTTGGGAAGAGCCTCAGAATTCAACGTGGATGAGCAAGGAATACTGTGGTATGGAGAAAGGCTATGCGTACCAAATGTCAAGGATCTCAAACAGCAGATATTGACTGAAAGTCACACAGCTCCGTATTCAATCCATCCTGGAGGGACAAAAATGTAGAAGGATCTTCAGGAAAATTCTTGGTGGCACGGTATGAAGAGAGATATAGCCACGTTCATCGCCTGCTGTGACTCTTGTCAACGTATCAAGGCCGAGCACCGGAAACCAGCTGGACTGTTGCAGCCAAATAAGATACCCGAGTGGAAATGGGACGAGATTGGAATGGACTTCATCGTTGGACTGCCACGGTCCCGACACGGAAACGATGCCATTTGGGTCATAACCGATAGATTAACCAAGGTGGCACATTTTATTCCGGTAAAAACAACTTACACCACTCAGAGACTAGCCAGACTTTATCTTGCCCGTATCGTCTTCTTACATGGAGTCCCTAAGACTATCATCTCCGATAGAGGCACACAGTTCGTCTCTGCATTCTGGGATCACCTACAACAGGCACTGGGAACCCAACTAGCCTTCAGTACCGCATACCATCCCCAGACTGATGGGCAGACGGAACGCGTAAACCAAATCCTAGAAGACATGCTAAGAGCCTGTGTCCTCACCTACGGGAACAGTTGGGAAGAAAGTTTGCCATATGCAGAGTTCGCATACAACAACAGCTATCAAGCCAGCTTGAAAATGGCACCCTTCGAAGCTCTATATGGGAGAAGATGTCGTACCCTGCTAAATTGGTCAGAGACCGGACACAGCCATATCTTTGGCCCAGATATGCTCAAGGAGGCTAAGGAGAAAGTTAAGAAAATTAGAGAACGACTCAAAACAGCTCAAAGTCGGCAAAAGAGTTATTACGACCGTAAGCATCGGGAAATCAGTTTTGAACCCGGAGAATTGGTATACCTGAGAGTTTCTCCTATGAAGGGTCTGCAACGATTCAAGATTAAAGGGAAACTAGCACCAAGATTCATCGGACCATTTCATATAGTGGCCCGACGAGGCAAGGTAGCCTACCAGCTGGACCTACCCGGAGACTTATCCGGTATCCACAACGTGTTTCATATCTCGCAGTTGAGAAAATACGTGAGCAACCCAGAGAAGCAAGTTTCACATGAGTATATTGACGTGCAACCGGACCTCACTTACCGGGAGCACCCAATAAAAATATTAGAAGAGTCTGAGAGGAGGACCCGACGGAAAACCATTAAGTTTTTCAGAGTTCAATGGAGTAATCACACCGAGAATGAAGCAACTTGGGAGAGCGAGGATTTTCTTCGGACAGAGCACCCACACCTGTTTGAGGATCAGCTGAAATCTCGGGGACGAGATTTTTCCTAAGGGGGTAGGTGCTGTGACACTCCAAAAATTTTGGTGGTTTGTTTTTCAAAAGAGCCTTGCTTGGTTTGAAAGGAGGTCATTTAAACCCTTCCTAAAAACCATCTTCTAAGTTTGCCCTCTCAAAAATCCTTTTCTTGGATTTAGTTTCTTTTAAAAAGAAAACCCTTTTAGTTTTGGGCTTTTATTTGGTTTTGTTCCCTTTTAAATTTTACCATGCCGCCTATGGTGAAATTTTCCCAAAACCTCTCCTCCCACTTTGGTACAATCCAAACATTCTGTCCAAACAAATAAAATCCATTTTTGGATTTTATTCCAACCATTTCTCCTCCCAATATAAATTTGTCTTTTCTTTCGAGCCTAGGTGGATTGCAAAGCAAGTACCCTAATGCTTTTGATTTTTGACCTCAACTCAACACCCTTGGATAGTCCTTGGTACCCACAACCCAGAACCATCTTGATCCACTCTTCTCCTGTTCAAATATTTCAAAATTCACTCACTACAAGTTTGGACCAGATTTACCAAATTTGGTGAAATTCATATCTACACCTCTCCAAGAATTCTACAAATATTCAGGCAGCCTCTAGATGCAATGAGAGGCCCCTCCACCAAAAACCAACTCAAGGAAAAATCCCTACATGCCTAGATCATTCTGTCGAACACCTTGCATGCAGTGTTTCTGTCCAACTTCAGTTAAATTCAGAAGTTCAGTGTCGATCTCCGTCAGTAACTTCAGTCACGAGCTCACAGTGCACTTGGCACGTAGCTCACGGCCTGGCTTGCTTGTCCAGAGCCTCACACGCGTGCTTGGCGCCTTCCTGGCGTCGGTGGCACCCTGGCCCTCCTGTGCCGGCGTGTCTTGCGGCGGCCGTATCGCCGTAGCGGCCGACAGGGAGCAGAACAGCGGCATAACGCCGTTCGGCGCCGCCCAAACTCCCTGGTGGCTCCGCGTGGCCGTTTCCTCGCCAGCGCACACATGCAGCACCGTCGCCGTGGCGCGGCACGCGCAGAGCGCGCTCCCTGCCGCCGACGGGCCCGCGCCGCCCCGTTCCGTCGAGCTCCCCCTAAACAGCCCAATCCCGGTGCGGTTAGCATCTAAACGAAACCAGGGAGCGCCCACGACGACGCTCAATCTCTGAACCCTCCCGTGCAACCACTGCGCCGCCGTAATCACCTCGCCGGAGAACCCCGTTCTCGGCAACCGCCTCGGGGCGGCTATATATAGCACCCCGAGCTGGAACTCGCCACTGATCGAGCCTCGAGGGGCCTTTCCTCCTCGACTCCGGCCACCTCCGTCCGCCTCGGGCTCCGGCATCGTTCTCTCCGGTGAGAACCCCTCCGCCGCCCTACTTTCGACCGTAGCCTCGTACCACCTCTAGTAAGATAACCCCCAGCTCAATTGTGATCTCGCAGCTCTCTCCAGCGAGATCCACGACCACCCGAACCGCCGTCCGCCGGAGCAAGCGTCACCGTCGACGTGGTACTCGCTGGCGACCACCACCACCTCCCACAGACGCGGAATGGCACCCTGAACACAGAGGTACACCCCGATCACCCTACCTCGCCGTGGATCGCCGCCGGCGACCACCGCACCTCCCGGCGCCGTCGCGCTCTGATTTCCCTCATTTGAAAATTCAAACCTGACGGATGGAGCCCGCCTGTCAGTCTCTCAGCCGTTTCTTTTAAACGAAACGTTATCTGGACTTTTCCGCAGAACCCCCTGGAAGTTTTCTGTTTCATTACAGATGAGTCCTTGGGTTAAAACCCTTATAACTTTTTAACAGAAAGGAATTTTTGAGTGATTATTTTTCTGTCCTCTTCAAAATTTTGTCTAGTTTTTTATCATGTTTATTTGAAAAAAATTTGGAACACTTTTCCGTACACTCACGGTATTTACGTTGCGTGTGTATCTTTTCTTATACCGTAGAAACCGGAGGAGAAGACGGAGCTGCAAACCTCGCACAGTTAGACTCCGACTACTCCGAACCAGGAAAGCATGTTTGAACTCTTGATATGATGAGTGTTGTTGCGTGTTTGCATTTTAGTATGATCATGGCATGTTTATGAACAACTATTTGAATGTTATATTTCATATACATAATCAGAAAGTAAGTTTCGGTAAGCATTATGTTGTTGGATACATATTTGCATAGCCATGTGTTGGCGTGAGAACGGGTAAGATGGCAGTGTTGTGACATGCCAGGCTTAGGCCAGTCCTTTTGACAGCAGTGTCAACATGATCAAATCATATCCCCTTCATTTCCTTCCTGTGCTGCCACATGTTTTCCGCAAGGGATATGGCATAGTAAGTTGCAACCGTTTTCCTGGTACACACCAAGTGGAGAGGCCGGGATGAGGGTTCCATGGCTCTGGATTAAAGCCCGTCATCCGGTCAGGGGGCATGGGTGTTTCCGGTTGGGACCGAGAGGGGGGCACCCCTTAGAGCGCGCGTATGGAAATTTGATCCTATGCTATTCGAGGTTGTGGCCTCCCCGTCTCAAAGTTTTTCTTGGACGTTGACCAGGGTGATTCCTGGCATCATGAGGTCAAATGGGTGTGTACTAGTTAAATGTGTTCCTACTGAAATACCGTAAACGGAACTAGTCCTTCGTGACTACAGAAATCCGTTGGCTGTGGTCGGTTCATCCAAACTCTGCAGAGTCTCGAATCCGTCAATTGTCTTGTACTTTGTTCAAGTACTATACTCATCTTATCTTGTCAGGTATTAGCCTCAGTGACAAAAACTCCAGTGGAATTTATGTGTGATGAATACGGTTAAAAGATTATTCTTGTGGATGGACTGATCTTGTTATTCATTACAAGCCCTTTCTACGATGTCACTCAGACGTCCGACGGTGGCATACCTGTTATTTATTTTTGTTATAGGCCCTGTCTGTGATGTCGCTCAGACGTCCGACGGCGGCATATCTGTTATTTACATTGGTTGCAAGCCCTGTCTGTGATGTCGCTTAGACGTCCGACTGTGGCATTTCTTTTATAGACCTTTATGTGATGTCGCTCAGACGTCCGACTGTGGCATTTCTTTTAAAGCCCTGTCTGTGATGTTGCTCAGACGTCCGACTGTGGTATTTCTTATATAGCCCTTTATGTGATGTCGCCCAGACGTCCGACTGTGGCATTTCTTTTATAGCCCT
>NC_041386.1:703051423-703067139 GCF_002162155.2 Triticum dicoccoides | reverse complement strand
TATGTGATGTCGCCCAGACGTCCGACTGTGGCATTTCTTTTAAAGCCCTTTATGTGATGTCGCCCAGACGTCCGACTGTGGCATTTCTTTTAAAGCCCTTTATGTGATGTCGCCTAGACGTCCGACTGTGGCATTTCTTTTAAAGCCCTTTATGTGATGTCGCCCAGACGTCCGACTGTGGCATTTCTTTTAAGCCCTTTATGTGGTGTCGCTTAGACGCCCGACTGCGGCATGCATTTTATTTATTTACCTTTCGAGGCGTCGCTCCAGACACCCGATCGGTTTTCAGTTATTTATTTTATTCTTCAAGTCCTGCAATATTATCGTTGTTTTATGAGCATCATCCTTGTTCATGACGCATTCATGCATTCATTGATTATATCTTTTGTCCGAACTGTCTTGCGAGTACTCTCAAGTACTCACCTGGCTTGTTGATTCGGCCAAATGTTGATGAAGGCGATCTCATGGATGAAGAGTTTGATAGCGAGTCCGACGCCTAGAGGAGTCCCAGTCAGTCCCGTGCGATCCTGTCTTGGTCATTGTATTATCCGCTTCCGCAACTCCGAATAAATTCATCGAGCCTCACCTTGACGCTTAATGTACTGCCTGTAGAAGTCAAGTTATCCACCACCACTTTTCCTCGAGCTAGTAGCATGTCATTCCACCCCTGTGACATAACCGCCCTTATGTAATATATTGGCGAGTTTGTAATAAACTGATGAGAAGCCTCAGCTCAATACTGTAATATATTTGATGCTACTGGTTCTCTGTTTATCAAGCTTTTGTCTACCAGAAAGGATGACTTTTCCTATACTGGGTTTAAAAGATCGGTTTTATCAATAATCATTTTATTGAAAAGCCGGTCGTGACACTAATCCCACCCTCAACCTGAGAAGAACCACGTCGCCCAGTCGGACGATTCTCTGAAACTTGCTTCTCCAATATCCAACGTTTAGCACGCTCCGCTTGACGAAGTAACTCATGAATATCATTATATTGCATTAAATCAACACGGTCACGAATCTTTTCTTCCAACCCCTCAAAGAAACGTACCATGGTTGCCTCCGCAGACTCACGCACAGCCGTAGGGATCATCAAAACTTGCATCTCTTTGTAGTACTCATCAACTGATTTTGTACCTTGCACTAGACGATGCAGTCTACTATGAAGTTGGCGAGTGTAGTAAGCAGGCACAAAACATTCCCTCATGATTCGCTTCATGTCAGCCCATGTCGCTGGTCGCTCGTGAGTACGGTTTTTATTATCCCACCATACAAAAGCATACTCTGTAAATTTCATTGATGCAACACGAACTTTCTTCTCTTCGGAGTAGTTGTGACCATCAAAAATCTGATTTATGCGCATCTCCCACTCCAAATATTTCTCCGGGTCGGCACAACGTCCCGAGAATTCTGGTATGGTTATCTTGATTCGACGCAAGCCATCATCCTCATGGGCACCATTGCCGCCATAGTCACGGCCCCGCCCAGCATGGCGGTGAGCCCTAGCATCATGCCATGGTCGGTGATGTAAGCCTCCATGGGCATCGGAATCCTCAGAAAAATTACCTCCATCATCGCGGTCACGGTCACGACGTCGTCGTGGTGAGCGGGACTGTCGGGGTGCCACATCTCTCGCCTGAAGGCGCTGAACTGCTGCAGTGAGTCGATTAAGACTCTCGGTCACCACCTGTAAACTATCAGTGCGCTGTCGGTCGCTAGCAGTCAGACGCTCGTTCAACCTGTCATCAACGCCTACAATATTTGCAGACAATTTCTCAACCCTTGTCCCAAGCTTCTTGTTGGCTCCCTTGATCGACATCAGATGGATACGCAAATCATCACTTATCTCCAGTTCTTCCGGAAGTTCATCGCCTTCCTCATGATCAGATTTCTCATGCTGCGAGTTCACCATCTTTCAAACAATTGAACCAAATAGCAGGAAAAGAAATTATACCGTGATCAACCTTGCTCTAAATACCACTTGATGCGACCGTCGACAGAAAAACGACGGCACGAATAAATTCCCCAATCTTTCACGGTACTGTGTCACCTAAAACGATGTGGCGCTCGCGATCTTGTAAATGCAATCACCACAAAAACAACATGCACACCCGATAAAGGAAGTACGTGGACAATCTTCAAAAGATCAGCAGCAAATTAGAAGTCGATGCCTTCAATCTCCTTGTCGGAACACACAAAGTTTCAACTCATCAACTAGTATTATCTGGTCAAGGGAAGATACCCCGACTTGACTCTGTCCATGAGGATCCAAAAACCTATCTAAAACAAAAACCTCCCCCGTACATGAGGCGCAGCCTCCTTTTATTGGTGCACGCAGGCACACGTACGTTACAAGGTCAAGACCGACTCGATTGTGATTTGATTTCCAAACCAACTTAAGCTAGGACTCTCTCTCTCTCATATCTTAACTAACTAGGAATGAACTAATTTATAAATCCGGCAACGCTGATCATAAGAAGCCAAAACAAACTAATAGTACTACCTCCCACGTACGTATTGAGCATGTACGTCTCAATTTCAACTCCATCGACGTGCAGACTTGTTAGACTTGCGCATGGTGTCCTGAACCTTGGCTCAATTTCATCCGATGGTGTAATCTGAACTTTGTCGTTCGCACGAGTGTCAATAGTAATTGCATGTACACTTTTCGCCGACGTCGAGCTGGTACGACATATATCTCCTTCTGCCCTTGGCCAGCCTTCGAAATGTCCGTTGCTACCGTAGCAAATACGGTCGCATCATGTTTGATGAAATTCAATAAACCTTTTTGGTTTCTATTTTTCTTAGACTTATTGAAAAAATCTCCGAAAATTCCAATTGTTGTTCATGTTTTCCAAAAATTGTTGGTTTTCAAAAAAAAAATTCATACTTATAAAAAATGTTCATGTTGTATCATTCTGAACAATATTTTAAGGACACGAACGTTTTTTAATTTTTATTTACTCTTTTTGAAAATGTGATATTTTTCCAATTTATGAACAAAATTGGAAAAAACTAGCGTTTTATGTATTTTGAAAAAAAAGAGCATTAAATTTATTTAAAAAACATGAATAGGAAAAAGAAACAAAAAAACAAAAAAGAAAAAGAAACTGTGGAATAAATGGTTCGCTACACTAAGCCGGTTGTTGTGGTCATTCTTATAGCTAGCGTTTCTTTATTTGACAGCCAACTCAACAGGTGGACTGGCTAGCTATGAGCTTCTACCATACTGAGGTGCATGGTTCGAACCCTTGTGCTTGTCGTATTGGGGTATCAAACCCATGTATAGGTGGGGGCGTGAAAATACTATATTGCCCTTTTATACGTTTTAGGACTCTTGTGCTGGTCATTTTCTTCTGGGTATTCTCCCTGTGCGGGCGCATCAGTCAAACAGAACGTGTGTCCTATTGGGGTATCAAACCCATGTATAGGTGGGGGCGTGAAAAGACTATATTACCCTTTTATACGTTTTAGGAGGGGGTTGTACCAAAGCGGGGCTCTTCCTGTTTTGCCTAACTTGTATAGAATATGATCAGAATTAGCTCAGTACTTTGAAAGAAGGACATGCAAAAGTTGCTTCTTAAATTATTGAGTGACAAAGCCGTTCCTAGTTTCGTCCTCTCTATTATGAGTTCGGGAAGAAGAAACAGGATGCAACTTTGACTCCCTCCAAAATGATCACAGATATTAGTCTAAACTGAAATGATTAGTTACCACACCATATAAATGTGATGGGCGCATCAGTCAAACAGAACGTGTGTCCTATTGGGGTATCAAACCCATGTATAGGTGGGGGCGTGAAAAGACTATATTACCCTTTTATACGTTTTAGGAGGGGGTTGTACCAAAGCGGGGCTCTTCCTGTTTTGCCTAACTTGTATAGAATATGATCAGAATTAGCTCGGTACTTTGAAAGAAGGACATGCAAAAGTTGCTTCTTAAATTATTGAGTGACAAAGCCGTTCCTAGTTTCGTCCTCTCTATTATGAGTTCGGGAAGAAGAAACAGGATGCAACTTTGACTCCCTCCAAAATGATCACAGATATTAGTCTAAACTGAAATGATTAGTTACCACACCATATAAATGTGATGGGCGCATGAACAACGGAAGAAAAACTGTTACTCATGAACTACACACTATTCAGCAGCATCATGCTCATCTTGCTGCTAATGTAACCAACGTGTTGAACATTGTCCACCATGTTTCTATATATATCTCGACAATATGCATCTTTTCTGCTGGGTTTCCTTATGTTGGTCACTAGGTTATGTGTGTGTTCTCATTCATACTTACTGAAATTTTGATCTGTTTTCTTGCTGCTGGTTTGAGACATTAGAAAAAACTGAAACAGAATGTGGACAAGTGGGTGCGGCATAATCGGTGTAGGTATGGCCACCTAGGGACAAAATGCTCCTTTGCAAATCCAGCATAGGTCCCATTGAGAGTTGGAGGAAATAATTCACTCTCTGTTGATGATCAAGTGTTACATACATGGTTTATATACACCGGGCACTGCCCGAGTCAGAAGGCACGCATGCCCTTGATCCTAATTACATGGGCATGCATAACATCACGTTACAACACAACTCAACACCCCCCCCCCTCAGCCGGAAATCCATTGGCATGGATGTTGAGGCTGGATCGAAACTCGTGGAACGCCTGAGATGGCAAGCCTTTTGTGAACAAATCAGCAAACTGAGAGCTCGAAGGGACGTGCATCATGCGGACGTCACCGAAAGCAACGCGATCACGCATGAAATGGAGCTCTATCTCGATGTGCTTGGTGCGTTGATGTTGGACCAGATTGCACGCGAGGTAGGAGGCGCTGATATTGTCAGAGTAGACGATTGTGGCACGCTTTGGTGGACACTTGAGTTCGTGAAGGAGTTGGCGTAACCAGTAGGACTCGGCAACGCAGTTAGCAACACCACGATACTCGGCCTCCGCACTAGAACGAGACACGGTGGCCTGTCGTTTGGAGGACCAAGATATGAGATTGGAACCAAGGAAGACTCAAAAACCCGACGTGGATTTCCTCGTGTCAGGGCAACCGGCCCAGTCTACATCCGTGTATGTGATGAGTTCCTTGGAGGGTGATTTGTAGAATTGTAAGTCATAGTGGGAGGTGCCTTGGAGGTAACGAAGAATGTGTTTGACGAGCTGCATATGAGTGTGGCGTGGCTCGTGCATGAAAAGGCACACCTGTTGGACGGCATAAGAGATGTCTGGTCGGGTCAAGGTGAGATACTGAAGCGCGCCTGCAAGACTGCGATAATATGTGGGGTTGGAGAGAAGCTAACCATGGGAGAGAGATAGCTTGGAGCTCGTGTCTATGGGGGTAGAGACGGGCTTTTCAATGGAGCATGTTGGCATGCTCAAGAACCTCCAAGGTGTATTGTTGCTGACTTAGGAAGAGCCCCGAGGAGTTTGGAGTGACGTTGATGCCGAGGAAATGGTGGAGGGGCCCCATATCGGTCATGGAAAATTCATATTTGAGATCCGAGATAATGTGGTGTAGTGTTTGGGGAGAGCTGGCTGTGAGAATGATGTCATCAACGTACACAAGTAAGTATGCGATGGATGTGCCATGATGAAAAATGAACAAGGATGTGTCACTCTTGGAGCCATGAACCCCAAGGGAGAGAAGGAAGGCCTGAAAGCGAAGAAACCACGTGCGAGGAGCTTGATTGAGGTCGTAAAGAGACTTGTGGAGACGGCAAACATGATCCGGACGAGCGGTGTCGACAAAACCAGCTGGTTGGGAGCAGTAGACGAGCTTGTGAGATCAGCATGGAGAAAGGCATTCTTGACGTCCATTTGGTGGATTGGCCAAGAGTGGGACGTGGAAATGCTCAAAACCACACGGATAGTAGCCGGCTTGAACACCGGACTGGACATCTCATCATAGTCCACACCTTCCCGTTGAGTGAAACCTCGAACCACCCAGCGAGCTTTGAACCATGCCAAGGATCCGTCCATGTTGAATTTGTGGCGATAGATCCACTTCCCCGTGACCACATTAACACCTGCAGGCTTAGGCACCAAAGACCACGTAGAGTTATTCATTAAAGCAGTGTACTCATCTAGCATAGCTTGTCGCCAATTAGGGTCTTTGAGGGCTGATTTGTAGGTGGGCGGAATGGGTGAGATGGAGGTGGATGGGGTGTCTGCAAGGAAGAGGCGACGGGGCATGCAAAATCCTAATTTGGAGCGGGTAGACATTTTGTGCGCGTTATTTGGTGGTGCAACAGGGACGACATGAGGCGGTACGTGGTGCGGAGGAGTGCATGGGAGCGGCGATCCCGAGGAATATTCGGTGGGGCTGGTGTGTCACATCCCTAGTCTGGTATGACCTAGACTAGCTGGTCATTTGTGCATCATGTTTAAATTTCATTTAAATTTGAAATGAGGATTGGTGGAACCCTCAGAATCATTTTTGAAAATGACCCAAATAAAAATTTCTCCAAAAGGGTCCAAGAAAATGCTCATGTTGCCCTCTGAAAATATTGGACAGAGATAAAAAATCAAAACAATATTTTTAGGAGCTCATGGACATTTATTTTGGCCATTTGGATTAATTCGATAAATATTTGCATTGGAAATATATTTCTATATATATGAAATATGGTCCAAAAATTATGCCAATTATAAAAGAGCTCTGGAATAATACCATTAGCCCCTACAAAATTTGGCATAAGGAAATTAAATTATTTAATATATTTATTAAATCAAAACAAATGTCAGAAAAATTAGAAAACAAAAATAAAAGAAGGAGGGGCTTACCTGGGCCTCCCCTCCCCTGCGCAGCCCAGCAGCAGCAGGCCGGCCCAGCCAGGAGGCGGCCCAGCCCGCCTGGCCCCCCTCCTCTGTCGTCTTCCCCCCCGACAGGGGAACGGCGTGTGCCCGACGCTCGCCGGCACGCGCGCGCGCCACCTCCCCCCCTGCTGGCCACCTCCTGCTTCCTTCTCTCGCCCTCGATGCCCCGGACGAAGCCACGCAGCTGCCCGCACCGCTCTCACTCTCCCTCGCCCTCCTCCCCTCCTCTGGCTCCCCCTCACTTCCACCGAACGCGGCCGCCGCCGCCGACGAGAACCACCACGGCCACAGCCACCCCCTCGCCCCTCGGTTGTGCCCACGAGCTCCGCGACGTCGTCCTCGACCCCCTCACCGAGCCACGCCCCGCAGGAAGCCCTGCAGCGTCGACTTCGAGCTCTTCTTCAACCTTCGGCCACCGGTGACCTCGTCTTTGATTCGCGCCGTCTAGGTCGTCCCCAGGCCCACTGAGCTGCGCTTCGACCTCCCAGTGAGCTCCTCCGTCGTTTCCCCCTATCCCCACGGCCTAGCGCTCATTGTAGCACCGCTTCCCATGATGCCCGAAGCACACCGCCGCACGAACTCGTCGCCGACGAGGCTCCGGTGGCCAATCGGCCCCGTGCATATGCCCGTTGGCTTTGTGGGAGCCTGCAGAACGCGTAGTTGCTACCCGTTGTTCCTCCCGTGCACGGTGGCGCCGTTTTCATCGGCGCCCGAACTCCGGTGACCGCCAAAGTCGTCGCCGGCGACGTCTCCGGCCACCCCGAGCTCAACCATCACCACCAAGAGCTGCGGCTCGTTCCCAGGAGCTCGTAGATGCTCTCCGCCTCCCGTTTGGTGGCCGTAACGTGCAAATGCACTTCCTCCGCCGCGCTCGGCCTCGCCGGCGGCTAAACACCGGCGAGATGACCGGGTTTGACCCCCAGGGTCGCTGACCAGTGGGCCCGACCCCCCCCCCTAACCTTTTAATTAAATTAATTAACCCCTGTTAACCCCCCTGTCACTGACGTGTGGGTCCCACACGTCAGGTTTGACCGGACCAGCCCAGTTGACCGCTGATGTAGTGATGACGTCATGCTGGCGCAATAATATAATTTCTGGATTTAAATTTAATCAGAAAATTCCAGAAATTGATTTAAACTTCAAAAATTCATAGAAATTCAACCGTAGCTCAGATTGAAATAATTTATATATGAAAAATTATCAGAAAAATGCAATCTTTCCATCTGTACTAGTTTCATGCATGACAAACCAACTTATACATGCTGAATATGAGAAAACACATTATGGCATATTAAGAGACTTATTTTTGGAGTTGCATTTGAACCTTTTGTTCAAATGGACTTCATTCAATTGAATACTAGTTGCATTAGCTCAAACAGCATCACATCTACATGCCATGTTCATGCATCATATTGCTGCATATGATTGTGTTTTGATTGCCGGCACCGTTCCTTCTCGATAGGTCCTACTCCGGAGACGTTCCAGAGTACCTGTCTGTGAAGCAGTGCCTCCCTTGTTGATTTACCAGGCAAGCAAACCCCCTTGTTCATCTCGATAAAACCCTACTCTCTCGCTCCTGCTCTCAGTTATTGCATTAGGACAACAACGATTCATCTGCTACTTTGTGCTGCGGTAGTTGAACCCCTTCCTCTGCATGACCTGTCATTGCCACAGTAAATAGTTGAAACCCACTAGCATGTGTAGGAGTTGATTGAAGCCACTGATGTGTTCCTACCATGCTATGCCTGCTATTGCTTAGAGTTGTGTCAGGTCTGATTCATTGGGAATGAATTGGAGTGTTACGATATGTTCTGATGCTGAGAGTGAAGTGTGTGAACACAATTTGGTAAAGGTAGCGGTGAGAGGCCATGTAGGAGTACATGGTGGGTTGTCTCACTGGAACCGTCCTTAAGCCCTGAGTTCTGTGTATGTTGTCCAATGACTCGATACTACCACACATTGGGCTCCGGGCGCTCCAAGCCCTCTCGACTTATTAACCAACTTGATCTCTGTCCAGGAGTCGCAACTAGTTTCTGGTGTTTGTAGGTAGTGCTATTTTTCTACCAAGTGGCACCCGGCAGGGTGGGCTTGGGACAGACTAGGCACACGTGGCCCGGTGTACCGAGTGGCACCCGGTTGGTGGGCTCGGGAACCCTGTACACATCGTTTGGGGCCGTGAGCGACACCCTGGCCGGATCTCCTTGCGGATGAAACCCGAATAGGCGATAAACCTGGACTAGAGTCTTGTGTGGTTAGTCAGGTCGTGGCCGACACCCTCGCCAGGCTTCCGCTTGAAGGTTGCCGAGATACATGACGTGTACATGGCGGTAAGTGGCGAGAGCGTGTGTGAAGAAGTACACCCCAGCAGGGTTAACATGATCTATTCGAATAGCCGGGTCCGCGGTTATGGACTTCTTGGATGATTACATGGTACATAGACAACTTGAAGTGGATACTATAAAATGCTCAAGACAAGTGTGAGTGCTATGGATGGCCTTCTCGTAGGGAGACGGGGATGAATCCATAGTAGTGTATTGTATGGTGATTAGTGGACTCGTGTACGTTGTTTCACCTCCAGAGTTTCTAGTAGTCATAGAATAGGGTAGCCACAGAGTCAAAGCTGGCTTGCTGCAACTAAACCCCACATTACCCTCTTGATACCAATGCATGTACGATAGGATCTGATGTAAGTCTTGCTGAGTACCTTTGTACTCATGTTGCTTTATTTATGTTTTTGCAGCGGAGACTTCGGTCTTCCTAGTGTTCCCATGGACTTCGACTAGTAGCTAGTACCTCAGCTACGATCTTGATCGGATGTTGTAGATAGTCAGGCTCTTCAGCCTTTTTCTTTTGTAGATGTCTGTACCCAGACATGTAATGCTTCCGCTTGTTGCTTGTATGCTCTGTATGATGGGTCTTGTGACCCCTGTTTGCAATATATGCTATGACGGCTCTTCTGAGCCTTTATCTATATGAGTTGTTGAGTTATGCTGTGATGCCATGTTGTACAGCACATACTTGCATGTTATGCGTACGTGTAATGTGTATTGCTATGTGTGGGATCTGACTATCTAGTTGTTTATTCTTAGTAGCCTCTCTTACCGGGAAATGTCTCCTAGTGCTTCCACTGAGCCCTGGTAGCTTGCTACTGCTCCAGAACACTTAGGCAGGCCGGCATGTGTCCTTCTTCGATCCTGTGTCTGTCCCTTCGGGGAAATGTCACGCGATGAATACCGGAGTCCTGCTAGCCCGCTACAGCCCGGTTCACCGGAGTCCTGTTAGCCCAGTGCTACAGCCTGGATTCACTCGCTGATGACCGACACGTTCGATGCTGGGTCATGGATGCCTGTCCCTGTAAGTTAGTGCCACTTTGGGTTTACGACTAGCCATGTCAGCCCGGGCTCTTTATCATATGGATGCTAGCGACACCATCATATACGTGTGCCAAAATGCGCAAACGGTCCCGGGCAAAGGTAAGGCGACACCCGTGGGGATACCGTGCGTGAGGCCGCAAAGCGATATGAGGTGTTACATGCTAGATCGATGTGGCATCGAGTCGGGGTCCTGACAGCTTTTGGTATCAGAGCCAGGCTGCCTGTAGGTTTACCAAGCCAAACTGGTCGAAGTTGAGTCTAGAAATTCTTTAGTTATATAAGGGAATTGATTGTGGGATGGAACGTAAGGCTCTTTTTACTCCTTTACCTCATGGCCTTCTGATCTGAGTCATCCTATCTTTCTGACGGGGTTAAGGAACTAGGCTTCTCTTCCGCCTATCAGGATCACGTGTTACTACTCCGTAGTTCCATAAGACTGGTTGATCAGAGTCATACCCCAGTTTCGAGTATTTCCGGTGTAGTCTGTTTAGTACTATCCCAGAACCTTGAGTGGTGATGTTGAGTTGTTGTACTACCCCATTTTTAGTAGGATGTCTCATTCTGAGCATTTTACTGCCGTTATGCTGCCGGATTTTCCCTAAGAGTTCGAGTGATACTAATTCCTTGTCCTACATTCTACAGTCCACAGTTGTTGCTGATTCCGTCCTTGATTCGTTTCTCAGGATGTCATCAGCCAAGCGAAGTTCCGTTGCTCGTAACCAGAACCACGGAGATGGTAGGGATGAGGATCCTCCTGACCAGCCTTCGTTGACAGAGTTCATGCTAGAGATGGAGAGGAACAAGCGTGAGTCCAACCATTTGTTGGCACGTATCGAGGAGAACACCGCACATCAGTCCAACAAGTCTGTGACCATTCATGATTTCATTCGCTTGCACCCACCTACCTTTCATCATTCCATCGAGCCACTCGATGCAGATGACTGGCTCCATAGCATCACCCATAAGCTGCGTTCCGCGAGCGTAGCTGAAGATGACAAGGTCACTTATGCCACATACCACCTGGAAGGTCCTGCTAGTCTTTGGTGGCAGAACTATGAGGCTATGCTTCCAGCTGGCCAGATTCCTACCTGGAAGGGTTTCACTGAGGCTTTTCGCGAGCATCACATTCCCCAGGCCCTCATTGATCGCAAGAGAGAAGAGTTCTGTGGTTTCACCCAGAGTAAGATGGCTGTTGATGCTTATAGCAGAGAGTTCGAGAACCTTGCTCGCTATGCCACAGAAGAAGTGTCCACGGATGCTAAGAAGCAGGCTAGGTTCCGGAAGGGTCTCAACCCCAAGTTGCGTCGTGATCTTCACCTGCATCATTGCGATACATTCCAAGCCCTTGTGAACAAGGCCATCAATGCAGAGACAGCTCAACTCACTTACGAGGAGTCTCGTAAGCACACCCGTGATTTGGGATCTCCCTCTGGCTCTAGCTCCCAGAAACGCCGGATTTGGGTTCCAAACTCCGCTCTTCCTTCCGGTTATACACCAAGGTCATCTCATGTGGTGCCTCCTCCAGCTCAGTCGTATGTTCCACCCAGGCCTACTGGTAGACCGCTTGTTAGTGCGGGTCCCCGTCCAACCTCATGGACTTGCTTCACATGCGGGAAGCCAGGACACTATGCACGTGATTGCTCTCAGACTAGTTATGCTCCACCCCAGCCCGAGAACACTGTTGGCTGTATTAAGCCATCACGCAAGATGATCAGTGTTAAGTCAGCCCCCACTGAACGTGGATGTGTGCATCACGTCTCAGCTAAAGACGCTCATGATGATCCAGATGTCGTTCTTGGTACACTCCTTGTCAATTGTCACCCAGCATCAGTTCTATTTGATACTGGGGCATCTCACTCCTTCATTTCTGAAGGCTATGCTCGTTTGCACGACATGTCATTTTGTGATATGCCAACTCCGCTTGAAATCCAAACCCCAGGGTCTAGATGGCAGACCACCAGAATCAGCCATGGTAATGAAATCCTTGTTGATAGACTTGTATTCCTTGCATCACTTGTAGCCCTCAAGTCCTCAGATATTAACATCATCTTGGGTATGGGCTGGATGACAGCTCATCATGCCAAGATTGATTGTTACACCAGATCTGTTCAGCTTACACACCCATCTGGCAAGATAGTCACCGTCTCCACTAGAGTTGCAAAGCGTCAACTCTATTCTCTTAATGCCAGCCCTCTTCCAGACCTTGAAGATATCCCGGTAGTCCGTGACTTTCCGGATGTCTTTCCAGAGGAACTGCCAGGTGTTCCACCTGACAGAGATGTAGAGTTCGTCATAGATCTTATCCCAGGAACAGCTCCAATCTCCCGGAGACCTTACAAGATGGCACCCTTAGAACTAGCCGAGCTTAAGAAACAACTCGATGAGTCCTTGCAAAAGGGATTCATCCGTCCTAGTTCTTCTCCTTGGGCTTGCCCCGTCCTTTTCGTCAAGAAGAAGGATGGTACGGACCGGATGGTTGTAGATTATCGTCCCGTTAATTTGGTCACGATAAAGAACAAGTATCCGCTTCCCAGGATCAACGACCTGTATGATCAGCTCGCTGGATCCTCAGTCTTCTCCAAGATGGATTTAAGGCTAGGCTACCATCAAATCAAGATCAGAAACGGGGACATTCCCAAGACAGCTTTTGTCACTCGTTATGGCCAGTACGAGTACACCGTCATGTCCTTTGGCCTAACCAACGCCCCAGCCACATTCTCCCGCTTGATGAACTCGATCTTCATGGAGTACTTAGATAAGTTCGTCGTGGTTTACCTCGATGATATTCTTATTTACTCGAAGAACGAGGAAGAGCATGCCGAACATCTTAGACTTGTGTTAGAAAAACTCAGAGAGCACCGCCTTTATGCCAAGTTCTCCAAGTGTGAATTTTGGTTGCCAGAAGTGACCTACCTAGGCCACGTAATCTCTGGTAAGGGCATTGCTGTCAATCCCGAGAGAGTTCAAGCCGTTCTCGATTGGACTCCACCTGAAACAGTCAAACAAGTTAGAAGCTTCCTTGGCCTAGCCAGCTATTGTCGCCGCTTTGTTGAAAACTTCTCCAAAGTAGCCAAACCCCTCACGGAACTTCTCAAGAAAGATAAAAAGTTCGAGTGGTCCCCACAGTGTGAGTACAGTTTTCAGGAACTGAAAAGACGCCTGACTTCTGCTCCCATACTTGTGCCACCGGATTTCACTAAAGATTTTATTATCTACTGCGACGCCTCACGACAGGGACTAGGTTGCATTCTTATGCAGGATCGTCATGTGATTGCCTATGCATCTCGACAGTTGCATCCACATGAGGAGAATTATCCTACACATGATCTAGAGCTTGCAGTCGTAGTCTATGCACTCAAGACCTGGCGACATTACCTCCTTGGTAAACGTTGCGAGATCTACACCGATCACCAGAGTCTCAAGTATATCTTCACCCAACCGGATCTGAACCTTAGGCAAAGACGTTGGTTGGAGTTGATCACAGATTATGATCTAGGGATTACCTACACCCCAGGCAAAGCCAATGTCATGGCTGATGCTCTAAGCCGTAAATCCTATTGCAACAATCTCATGTTGCAGCAAGGCCAACCACTTCTCCATGAGGAATTCTGTAAGCTTAACCTTCACATAGCTCCTCGCGGATTCCTTTCTACCCTGGTGGCGAAACCTGATCTTGAAGATCGGATTATCGCTGCTCAAAAGCAAGACACAGGAATTTCTCGGATCAAGAGAAACATTAAGAAGGGAGTTGGTGGATGTTTCTCTATGGATGATCGTGGTGTTGTTTTCTTTGAGAATCGCTTGGTGGTTCCCAAGAATCAACATCTGCGACAATTGATCCTTAAGGAGGCGCATGAATCTCCTCTCACGATTCATCCCGGTAGTACTAAGATGTATCAGGACCTACGCCAGAGGTTCTGGTGGACTAGGATGAAGAGAGAAATCGCTGAGTTCATTGCTAAATGTGACGTATGTCGTCGCGTTAAGGCAGAGCATCAAAGACCTGCTGGCACCCTTCAGCCCTTAGCTATTCCTGAATGGAAATGGGATAAAGTTGGTATGGACTTCATCACCGGCTTTCCCAGGACCAAGAGAGGGAATAATGCTATCTTCGTAGTCGTTGATCGTCTTTCCAAAGTGGCTCACTTCCTCCCTGTTCGAGAGAGTATCACTGCTAGTCAGCTTGCTGACTTATATATTTCTCGAATAGTGTCACTTCATGGTGTTCCACTAGAGATCAATTCAGACCGTGGCAGCCTTTTCACTTCTCATTTCTGGGAGAGTTTCCAAACTGCCATGGGAACCCATCTTTCCTTCAGTACCGCTTTCCACCCTCAGTCGAGTGGTCAGGTGGAACGGGTCAATCAAATTCTCGAAGACATGCTCAGAGCTTGCGTTATCTCATTCGGTATGGATTGGGAGAAATGTCTTCCCTTCGCCGAGTTTGCTTATAACAATAGCTACCAATCCAGCCTCAAGAAAGCTCCTTTTGAGGTTCTCTATGGACGAAGATGTCGAACACCTTTGAACTGGTCAGAAACCGGTGAAAGACAATTCTTTGGACCGGATATGATCCAGGAGGCAGAAGAGCAAGTTCGCATCATTCGTGAGAATTTGAAAACAGCCCAGTCTCGTCAGAAAAGTCAGTACGATCGTCATCATAAGGATATGACTTATGAAATTGGCGACCAAGCTTACCTTCGGGTTACTCCTTTGAAGGGTACCCATCGTTTCGGTATCAAGGGCAAGTTGGCTCCTCGTTACATTGGTCCTTTTCATATTCTCGCTAAACGAGGAGAGGTTACCTACCAGTTGGAACTACCCCCACATCTTTCTCGAGTTCATGATGTCTTCCACGTCTCTCAACTCAGGCGTTGCTTCTCGGATCCTATCCGTGGAGTGGACCACGAAACGCTCGATCTCCAAGATAACCTCACATACCGAGAGTACCCGGTTCGCATTCTTGATCAAGCAGAGCATGTCACTCGACGTCAGAACGTCAAGTTTCTCAAAGTTCAGTGGTCTCATCATTCCGAGAGAGAAGCTACTTGGGAGCGAGAAGATCGTCTTCGACTGGAGTACCCCGCTTTCTTTCCGTCGACCCCTGAATCTCGAGACGAGATTCTGTCAAGTGGGGGCGAGTTGTCACATCCCTAGTCTGGTATGACCTAGACTAGCTGGTCATTTGTGCATCATGTTTAAATTTCATTTAAATTTGAAATGAGGATTGGTGGAACCCTCAGAATCATTTTTGAAAATGACCCAAATAAAAATTTCTCCAAAAGGGTCCAAGAAAATGCTCATGTTGCCCTCTGAAAATATTGGACAGAGATAAAAAATCAAAACAATATTTTTAGGAGCTCATGGACATTTATTTTGGCCATTTGGATTAATTCGATAAATATTTGCATTGGAAATATATTTCTATATATATGAAATATGGTCCAAAAATTATGCCAATTATAAAAGAGCTCTGGAATAATACCATTAGCCCCTACAAAATTTGGCATAAGGAAATTAAAT
>NC_041386.1:703038335-703049018 GCF_002162155.2 Triticum dicoccoides | reverse complement strand
GTGAGAGGCCATGTAGGAGTACATGGTGGGTTGTCTCACTGGAACCGTCCTTAAGCCCTGAGTTCTGTGTATGTTGTCCAATGACTCGATACTACCACACATTGGGCTCCGGGCGCTCCAAGCCCTCTCGACTTATTAACCAACTTGATCTCTGTCCAGGAGTCGCAACTAGTTTCTGGTGTTTGTAGGTAGTGCTATTTTTCTACCAAGTGGCACCCGGCAGGGTGGGCTTGGGACAGACTAGGCACACGTGGCCCGGTGTACCGAGTGGCACCCGGTTGGTGGGCTCGGGAACCCTGTACACATCGTTTGGGGCCGTGAGCGACACCCCGGCCGGATCTCCTTGCGGATGAAACCCGAATAGGCGATAAACCTGGACTAGAGTCTTGTGTGGTTAGTCAGGTCGTGGCCGACACCCTCGCCAGGCTTCCGCTTGAAGGTTGCCGAGATACATGACGTGTACATGGCGGTAAGTGGCGAGAGCGTGTGTGAAGAAGTACACCCCTGCAGGGTTAACATGATCTATTCGAATAGCCGGGTCCGCGGTTATGGACTTCTTGGATGCATACATGGTACATAGACAACTTGAAGTGGATACTATAAAATGCTCAAGACAAGTGTGAGTGCTATGGATGGCCTTCTCGTAGGGAGACGGGGATGAATCCATAGTAGTGTATTGTATGGTGATTAGTGGACTCGTATACGTTGTTTCACCTCCAGAGTTTCTGGTAGTCGTAGAATAGGGTAGCCACAGAGTCAAAGCTGGCTTGCTGCAACTAAACCCCACATTACCCTCTTGATACTAATGCATGTACGATAGGATCTGATGTAAGTCTTGCTGAGTACCTTTGTACTCATGTTGCTTTATTTATGTTTTTGCAGCGGAGACTTCGGTCTTCCTAGTGTTCCCATGGACTTCGACTAGTAGCTAGTACCTCAGCTACGATCTTGATCGGATGTTGTAGATAGTCAGGCTCTTCAGCCTTTTTCTTTTGTAGATGTCTGTATCCAGATATGTAATGCTTCCGCTTGTTGCTTGTATGCTCTGTATGATGGGTCTTGTGACCCCTGTTTGCAATATATGCTATGACGGCTCTTCTGAGCCTTTATCTATATGAGTTGTTGAGTTATGCTGTGATGCCATGTTGTACAGCACATACTTGCATGTTATGCGTACGTGTAATGTGTATTGCTATGTGTGGGATCTGACTATCTAGTTGTTTATTCTTAGTAGCCTCTCTTACCGGGAAATGTCTCCTAGTGCTTCCACTGAGCCCTGGTAGCTTGCTACTGCTCCGGAACACTTAGGCAGGCCGGCATGTGTCCTTCTTCGATCCTGTGTCTGTCCCTTCGGGGAAATGTCACGCGATGAATACCGGAGTCATGCTAGCCCGCTACAGCCCGGTTCACCGGAGTCCTGTTAGCCCAGTGCTACAGCCTGGATTCACTCGCTGATGACCGACACGTTCGATGCTGGGTCATGGATGCCTGTCCCTGTAAGTTAGTGCCACTTTGGGTTTACGACTAGCCATGTCAGCCCGGGCTCTTTATCATATGGATGCTAGCGACACCATCATATACGTGTGCCAAAATGCGCAAACGGTCCCGGGCAAAGGTAAGGCGACACCCGTGGGGATACCGTGCGTGAGGCCGCAAAGCGATATGAGGTGTTACATGCTAGATCGATGTGGCATCGAGTCGGGGTCCTGACATGGTGGCAGACTGATCTAATCGGCAGGGCGCATGGAGCGAGGAGGATGCAGGTGCAGTGGGGCTGGCAGGTGCGGCAGAGGGGGGCGGGGATTGGGTGGAGGTGGACGCGGTTGAGGTGGTAGTGACGGACCTGCAAGAGCGACCGGTGGGGCGAGGGCTCGTGGTGGAGCCAGGCGATGGGGGCATGTCGCGACAAGCGCGCACGGGCGTGCATGGGGTGGTGGGGCCTGGAGGATCGGGGTGATCTGGCGGTGGATCCAAGGAAGCAGGATCGGCCAGAGACCTAGGAGGGGAGATACGGTGGGCGGGATCTTCTGTGGACATGCAGGTGTGTGGTGGTGTGTATGGGAAGCACGTTTTGTCAAAAATGACATGGCGAGAAACGATAACACGGTGCGAATCCAGGTCAAAACACTGATAACCCTTGTGTTCTAGGGGATACCCTAGGAAGACGCAACGGACAGAACGAGGGGAGAGCTTGTGGGCCATGGTGGATGATATGTGAGGGAAGCACAAGCAACCAAATACCCGGAGATGATCATACGTGGGATGTGAGCCATGGAGGAGATAGTATGGTGTGACGCTGGCAATAACACGAGAGGGGCGTCTGTTTAGCAAGTATGTGGCGGTGTGAAGAGCTTCAACCCAAAAAGGAGGGGTGAGATTGGCTTGAAAAATGAGGGTAAGAACGATGTCATTTGTGGTTCGGATGAGGCGTCCAGCCTTGCCATTTTGGGGCCACGTGTGGGGGAAAGAGAAACGGTAGGCGACGCCGTTGGAGGAGAAAAATGTACGGAGGAAGGTGTTGATGAACTCACCACCACTGTCGCATTTCATGGCTTTAATCACTATGTTGTATTGGGTGCGGATAAAGGAGAAAAAGCGTTGGAGAGTAGTAGACGTGTCTGATTTATGACGGAGAGGGAAAGAGCATGTGTAGTGAGTGTAGTCATCCAACACAACAAGATAATATTGATAACCAGAGAAGCTTACAACCGGTGAGGTCCACAAATCACAATGTATAAGATCAAACGGTGCAAATGATTTACTGAAAGAAGAGGGGAAGGGGAGGCGAGGCTGACGGCCTAGCTGACAAGCAGTACAAGGTGTATGAGCCTCCTTATTGCCATCGGGAAGAATAGTTTTAGCTAAAGTGGAGAGAGTATGAACGCCAGGGTGCCCGAGCCGGCGATTCCACAGGTCAGGTGATGCGGTGGCAAGGAGTGCAGACGCCGAGGACGCTTTATTGCCAACAAAGGGGTAGAGATCGCTGTTGCTAATGGAGATCATGAGAACCCGCCGCGTTCGGAGATCCTTCACAAGAAAGCCATATGGGTAAAATTCAACGGAACAAGAATTTTCTTTAGTGAACTTGCGGACTGAAATGAAGCTAGTGACTACGTATGGAGAAACTAGAATGTTGGTGAGGCGGAAGTCGTGAGGGGGAAGGGCGACGGAGCCGGTGGCCGTAACGGGAATGTGCTGGCCATTGCCGACAAGAATGCTAGTTGGCACATGCTTTAAAGAAGAACTAGACGAGGTCAGGGTACCTAGATTGCCGGTGATGTGGGAGGAGGCATCATTGACGAGGTACCAGTCCGTCGACGGAGTGCAGGGGAGGCCGCCGTTGCTGTAGGCGGCGTTCAACATGGCGAGGTGCTCCCAGGAAAGTTGTGCAGGCGGGTAGTACGGTGACGACGGAGGAGGCGCCGGCTGATACATCGGGTAGGCGTGGGCATGCGAGCCAGGCCAGGGGCCGGGAAACCCGGCGGAGTTGGGCGGCACCCATCCAGGGTGAAGCAGAGAGAGCGCCATCCCGTACGGGGCGAAGTAGCTTGTGAACGGGGCAGGCTGCAACGGCATGCCGCGGCCACCAGAGTCGTGGCTGCCACGCCCACGGCCACGGACGACACCGTCACCGCGGTCAGCATGGCCACGGGTCTGCTGCGGAGGCGGGGGAGGAGCCCGGGAACGATCGGAGCTGCGAGCATCCGAGCGGTCGCCACGATCACCTTGATAGCGCACGCCAGATCGAGAGGCGTCGCCTGATCCGGATGCGCTAGGGAGAGCGAACGCCGAGGCGCTCTCCTCAGCGGCACGCTTGGCCTGGGACTCCTCCGCTAGGACGACGCGGGAGAGGACGGTGTCGAAGGGCATGGTGGATGCCTGGTCGCCGAGGACGACGCGGATGGTGTCGAGCCGCTTGTCGAGGCCGTGAAGGAATTGGGTGGTGAGATCCACCTCTTTGATGGCATGGTCGATGTCGGCGAGACCATCGGTGAGAAGCTTCAGGCGACGGGCGTACTCGATGACGGAGAGATCGCCTACTTCAGATTACGGTACTGGCGGTTGAGCACCACGAACCGCGCAGCCCGATTGGCGAGGAACAAGGCCTGGATCTTGGTCCAGAGGGCGTAAGTGGTGGCGGCGTCGCCGACGTGGTCGATGAGGGGATCGGCGAGGGTGGCGTAGATCCAGAGCACCACATGGGTCTCCAGCTCCAGGTACTGGGCATCGGCGTTGGGCGGAGGAGGGTGGTCGATGAGGAAGGTGACGCCGTAGAGGACGAGAACGAGCAGGAAGAAGGACTTCCACTTGTGGTAGTTGTGGTTGGCCGGATTGAGCAGGAATTTGATATGGTTGGTGATGTGATCGAAGCAGATTGGTGGCGAGGGGACGGGGTGGGCGGCGCAGGAGCTGAGGACGAGAAGAGGGGGGCGAACTGAGAGGGGCCGGTGCTACCGGATGCGCCGGAGAAGATGAACGGGGAGGATCCCGGCGAGGTTGCCGGAGAGGTGGCAGGGGCAGTCGCCGAAGAAGAGAGGGAGCTCAGTGAGGTCGCGGTGTTGGTGGCGGCGGAAGAGGAGCCGGGCTCAACCATGGCGACGGAAGAGGAGGGCCTGGTAACTGATACCAAGTTGGAGGAAATAATTTACTCTATGTTGATGATCAAGTGTTACATACATGGTTTATATACACCGGGCGCTGCCCGAGTCAGAAGGCAAGCAGGCCCTTGATCCTAATTACATCGGCATGCATGATAGCACGTTGCAACACAACTCAACATTGAGAAGCACGCAGGTCCCTGGCTTTGAACACCGTATCTCGCGTAAACCGCAAGAGGCATTTCAACAACTTAGGAGGTCGACCGAGAGCCTGGCCTCGGAGCTGGCAGACGACTTGCACGGTTACTCCGATTGTAGACATGGCCCTAACGCTGGCTAGTGTTATGATCATGACACTTGTAGAAAAATATAAAGGATAATATATTTTTATGAAGTTGATGTTAAGAGCATCTCCAATAGCAACCCTATTTTTAGGCATGGAAACAGGGTGTTTTAAAAAAAGTTGGACATCAAAACAGTTTTGTTTTGGGCACAAGCAAGCGCCATCCCCAATGGCTGCTTGGACCATATTTCATATTTTAAACATAGTTTGACCAAAGTTTAAACATGCAAAATATAAACATAGTTCAAATACGACATGGCACTTAAACTGAGAACACTACAGATTGTCCCAGTCTAATCATCGGACCTATCACTCTCGTCATCGGAATTGACGTTTACCACACTGGAGGATCCTGCATTTTCCTTTTTCTTTTTCTTTCACTTCCACTGCTCAGCATCTGTGTTCCAGTAAAACTCCATCTCGGTTTGCACATACTCTGGATGAGCCCTAGCAAACGTCATCATCGCCTCCTCATAGCGCTCTCTCTGTTGTTGTCCCGCTCGTCGACAACAATGCGGGTAGATGGCGTGATGGGGTACACTCGATTGTTACCGCGGCCCAACAAGCTCCGCATCTGCCTGAGACTCAATCTCAATCACTGGGAAATGAGGCGACATGGGTGTGGCGCGGAGATCTTCGCCAAAAAATGGGGTGGTGCGCAACGCCTTTTGGTCAAAAGGGGGCAGCGGTGGCGCGACAGATTTCGACTAAAGGGGGTGGCGGCATGATTCATCGGTCCGGCGGCCGATAGGTTGGGTGTGGCGCAAGGGTGTGACGGTGGCGGGGGTAAGGCAGACGCGATCTGCAGGCGGCGACTGGTGCGGGTGTGCCGCTATTTGTGGAAGACAACTGCTGGGTTGTGGCTATGTGACATTTTCTTTTGGGGCTCCAGCCCAAGTGATGTATATTTACATAACTTGGTGATGCATTTTAAGGCTGCCTAAAACAATTAACTTTTTTTGCTGTTTGAGGATGTTTTTTGCCTCCTCGTGCCCAAAAATAGGGCTGCCATTGAAGATGTTCTAAGTACATACATGCTTTGCAACAACCTAATGCCAAGAGTGAGTCAAGACAAAAGATGCACATAACAAAATTGTTAAAAGATCATGAGTTTTCAATCTAAACATCGAGTCCAAACTTTCATCTTTTGACTACTCTACGCCATAGGTATTAAAATGCACATGTTCTGCTTGATCTTTCTCTGGCTATTCTTCTTAACAAGAAAAAAAAGTATGTTCTTAAAGTTATTTTCTAGTCACAAGGTATCTACATTCACATATACTCTGTACATCTTAAACACCACATTTTTTTAAGAAAAGGAGGAGTACCCCGGTCTCTGCATCTGGACGATGCATACGACCATATTATTAATTATTAACACAAGACCTTACAAAGTCGTACAATAATAAGACCAAAGCCACCGTCTAAGCAACATCTGTCGCTACTCCTATCCAGTTGATGAAGGGGCGCTGATAGTCCGAGCCTAATACCAAACAGACCTCGTAACCAATCCTAACATCTAAGGCCTGAGGTCCCAATTAGGACGCCTGCCGAGTATGGGCACCCACAAGAGCGGCGCGCTCCTCAACCAGGACGCCTGCTAGGTATGAGGCCGCCGCAGCCACCTGCCACCAATCCATCTTCAGAGTTGTACTGCTGCATCGACCTTGCCCGGTCTACCTGCCGCTGACGCCACCACAACGCCAGACAGCATCGACCACCTGCGCGTGTCCATCACCACACATCTGACGCCAAGCCTCCGCTGCTCCATGCCGCCAAGAGCCGCCGCCATGAATATGTAGAAAGAAACACCGCTCCACCGAAGAAGCCATCCGCTGGTCCCTCGAGTCCGAGTGCATCTCCAAGAATGCCGCCCCCAAGGGGGTAACGACAAATGAATGCCGCTGGCATCCGATCAACTGATCTAGGGTTTCCCCCGGAGGTATTGGGTGGGTTTGGGATTTGTACCTTGATGATGCCTTCATGAAGGAAATGATGATACGGGCATCGTCATCACCGGCTCCGGCCAACGGCCGAAGACCAAGTTTTCAGTCGGATCCATTCCAAGACATCCACCCGACAACCTGAGCACTGACTCGACCGCCTTCAAAGCCCCAGATCTAGCCGCCTAGATCCGATGACCAATCGCAACAGCAGTGCCACCGTAAGAGCCCTGGCACACCGGCCACTGTCTGAATGTGCCACCACTGGAGCCTGGGAGGAGGACTACCACTCCACCTTGCCAAACAGCGAGAGCCGCCGAGATCGATCCCGCACGCCCATCACCATCTCAGATCTGAACCAATCCGCGGCAAACCACGAGATCGGCGATGCAGATCCGCCTTGGATCGGGACAGCACCACGCCATGCCGTCGCGGGAAGCCCGAGATTCACCCGCCGCCACCTTCCAGGGCCACTGCCCCGGGATCCCGCCGCCACCGACAGGCCGAGCCTCTAGCCACCGCGAGCAAGGCCGCCATGCCCGCGAGCCCATCGAACGGCCGGCGCCACCAGATCTTCCTCGCAGCCGTAGCTCAGACTCCCCCGCCTAGCACCACGCCGCCGCCTTGCACCGTCGCTTAACGCGGCACCGCGCCGCCGCGACGCATATCAGGGGAGAGCGCCCCGGCGCCATGGGTGACCCACCTCACCTGATCTGGCGCGGGAGGGAAGAGAGCCTCCGCCGCCGCCATCAGCCGCATGGGGCTTTGCCCGGCGACCTCCTCTAGCGGCGGCGGAGGGGCAGGGAGGATGGACGTGCCCGGAGGCGGCGGCTAGGGTTTTCACCCGAGCCGCCCTAGCAGGAGGGCTTAAACACCACATGATGGTTGCAATCATCCCTCATGTAATTAGCAAGGATCTGACAATATTTACTTCAGTCGCACTCCCGTTGCATAACCATATATAGTTCATAGTACCAAAGTATTCAGTCATCACGGCTCATAGAACAGGCACTATTCAGGGTACCAAAGGACATTGCAGTCAGAATACATTAATTGAATTTCAATTCCAACAAGCAAAACATGTATAATTCATTTGGTCCACCATAGTACAACTGAAAAGCAGAGCATTCCAAAAATCTCAAGAACTTTGATGGCGTGCAGAAGCAGCCGACAAACAGAATGTCAGGTTAACTTTTCAATGCATCCATAAATATCATGGGCGACGTGCTCTGGTTCCCCAAGGGCAGACAATGCGTCTCGAGTACACTGTGGGTGGCATTTCAACAACTTAGATGAGATCCACGGAGAACCTGGCCTCCGAGGTAGCAGCCGACGGCGTCATCGCCAAAGCAACCCATGGACCATGGTGCAGCGATAGCTGACATGGCGGTATGGTACGGTAGAAAGCGATCAATCGTGTCAGCTACAAGGACTGCAGTGATGGACTTGCATTGTTTCTCCGATTACGCGAAATCCTGACGTTGGCTACCTGTTACGATTCTGGCACTTGTAATTTTTTGAGAAATGATAACATATTAATATGAAGTTGGTTGTTGATCACTACTAGAAAAGGGGGCAAAGGTCCAGGCCGGGTCAGCCCATTAGTTCCGGTTCAGTCCAGAACAGGGACCCATCGGGGCATTGGACCCGGTTCGTTAGCCCCGGGGGCCGGCCAGGCCACGTTGGCCATTGGTCCCGGTTGGTGGGACGAACCGGGACCAATGGGCCTCGCTCCCGGCCCATCACTATTGGTCTCGGTTGGTGGCTCAAACCGGGAGCAACGGTTAAATAATGCAGAAAACAAAACAAAAAAACTGGAAAAAAAATAAAGATAGCAACAATAAGTATTTTGTTATAAGTAGAAACAAAACAAAATAAATAAAGCAAGAAAGAAAACAAAAAAACAAAATAAGTGTTTTTAAATTTGAAAACTAATGGCACTAGCAGAAAGTTTATAATTTTTCTAAAACTAAAAGCAAAAAAAATTAAAAAACAAAGCAAAAAACAAAAGAAAATAAATAATGCAGAAAACAAAACAAAAAAACTGAAAAAAATAATTAAAAATAGCAACAATAAGTACTTATTTATTTTCTTTTACGATAATTCTTTTTGCTATTAAAGTTTGTAACAAAATTCTGATTACTTATTTTTTTTCTTTTATGATAATTCTTTTTGCTTTTAATGTTTTGAACAAAATTCTAATTACTTATTTATTTTCTTTTATGATAATTCTTTTTGCTATTAAAGTTTGTAAAAAAATTCTAATTACTTATTTATTTTCTTTTATGATAATTCTTTTTGCTATTAAAGTTTGTAATAAAATTCTATATAATTTTAGTTTCAGTAATACTAGAGGTTTATAAAAGCTTTTTAGTTGATTCCTTTAGTACCAGTTCTAAGGCTGTTACAAAGGCATTTTATTTGGTACAGGTTTTAAGGTTGGGGCCCCACGAGCACCTTTTAGTACCGGTTCGTGGCATGAACCGGTAAAAGAGTTTTTTAGTTGATTCTTTCTGCAACTGTTTTTTAGTCCCACCTCGCCCAGCGAGAGGCACTCGTAGCGGTTTATAAGCCCTGAGTGTAGAGCCGATGAAGGGAGAAGCGCAGTGCTCACCTGCACGTTGGCCTGAAGCAAAGCAACGTGCAGGTGAGCATTGCGCCTCTCTTTTATTTTGGCACTAACAGAAAGTTTATAATTCTTCTAAAACTAAAAGCAAAAAAGAATTAAAAAATAAAGCAAAAAACAAAAGAAAATAAATAATGCAGAAAACAAAACAAAAAAAACTGAAAATAAAAATAAAAATAGCAACAATAAGTATTTTGTTGTAAGTAGAAATAAAATAAATAAAGCAAGAAGGAAAACAAAAAAACAAAAAAGTGTTTGAAATTTGAAAACTAATGGCACTAACAGAAAGTTTATAATTTTCTAAAACTAAAAGCAAAAAGTATTAAAAAATAAAGCAAAAAACAAAAGCAAATAAATAATGCAGAAAACAAAACAAAAAAACTGGAAAAATAATAAAAATAGCAACAATAAGTAAAGAAAACAAAAAGATAAAAAAAGTGCCTCCTACTGGCCCCCACGGCCTGAATACGACTAGAAACCCAGCAATGGGCCAGGATTCAGGCCCGTAGTAAGCCTAGTAGGGCCACAGGCACATAGAGACAAATTAGGCTTGAAAGCCTGCTTTAGAGAGGAGCTCGAGGAGCAGCGCAGCAGCCTGGCGGCGTTGGAGAGATAGGTGCGTCGCACCTTATAAACAAGTGCGTCTCTCTCTCTCAGTTAGCAAGGTGGGACTAAACTCCCACCACCACGCCATTGTGCAAGGCCCATTGGTCTCGGTTGGTCGCACCAACCAGGACTAAATGGGTGCATTAGTCCCAGTTGGTGCTACCAACCGGTACCAATGCCCCCCTTTAGTCCTGGTTGGTGCCACCAAGCGGGACCAAAGGCCGCCTCTTCCCGCCCTTTGGGCTACCGAAAACTGGCCTTTGGTCCCGGTTGGTGGCATCAACCGGGACTAAATGGGGTATTGGTCCTGGTTTGTGCCATGAACCGGGACCAAAGCCTTTCCTATATAATCAAATACTTGGGAAATTTCCCCCACCCGCCATTCTTCTCTCCAACGCCGCCAGGCTGCTGCGCTGCTCCTCGATGCCGGCCCCTTCCCCGACGTCGCCGTCGCCTCCCCTAGCCGCCCGAGGTCGCCGTCGCCGCCCGCTCGCTGTCGCCCGTGCCCTCGCCCGACGTCGTCGCCGCTCGCCGACCTGCCCCGACGCGCGTCGCACGCCCCGGCCC
>NC_041386.1:703030750-703037270 GCF_002162155.2 Triticum dicoccoides | reverse complement strand
ACATGAGGGGGGGGGGGTCGATATACCCCCTCCCGATAACTTCAACATGTGGGGGAGCTACGTACCATCACCGATAGTCAACCTGTGATTAATAATAATGATCTAATTTAGGTTTTTTAGTACATATATTTAATTGTACAAGTTTACTATTTGAATTATGAACTTAGGCCGGAAATGTCGTACTCAGACGACGAAAACCGTCCGGGGGAGTGCGACAGGTTCATTGAGCTGGACGAAGATCGGCGCTTCAGCATTAAGCTGGAGGAGACCTTCGATGTTCATACGGTACGCAACGACGACAATAGTTTTTTTCGTAATTAAGCATGACTTCAACTATTTTAACGTGGATTTTCCATCTTTTCCAATTCGACTAGCTTATCCCATGCTATGCAAGACGCTATGTCTTGGAGAGGATTGATTTTGAAGACCATGAAAGTATGGAAACCAAAAATATTCTCCTAAGGACCCATCATGGTGTGGATTTTAAAGTAAAGCTTTACAATGCTGAGAGTGTAACCCATTTTGGTTGCAAAAATTGGGAAGCACTTTGCAAGATGTATGGTTTTGATGAGGGTATGCTTGTCACCATAGATCTTGGTGATCCTACAATCAAGCAAGACAATATGGACATTTGGGTCCTTGTGGATACACATTCAATTCTTCCCCATGTGAACTTAACATAGTTATTAAGTAATTTATATTGTTTATTTCAAAATAGTTGACAGCTTATTTCCATTGACAGCTTATTTTCATTCTTCAAAGAATGTGCGGAAGATGGTCGACAAAACCCACTACACCGATGGCTCCGAATTACCTTATAAGGAGAAAAATCATCTGATCGCATTTTGTACCGATCTGAGAATTACAATGTCTATAATCGAACTCCTCAACATTATGGTCAATACGTGCCACTAGTGCACGTGTTGAACTACGGTAACTACCATGGAGATACCCTGGTAAGATTTTTTACTATTACGACATCCCTGCATCTTTTTGCATACTTCTAAAACTAGTACATCATTGCTAACTACGAAATGATTACTATGTTTTTCAACAGATAATCCTGAATGATTGTGTGCCTCATCTGATGTATACGCACGGTCGCCTTGATGTTTTGAACATACAACCAGGTCGTCCTACGAATCTCAACTGTCCATACCGGATTTCTAAAAGAAGTGGAGACATGACAATCAAAGAATGAAAAAAATGTATGGACAGTCGTAAGGAGCTTCTTGGAAGCAAAAGGAGGCGAAGCGCAAGAATTGGAGACAGGATGATCTCCATTCTTCATAATGAAGAGTCAGGGTCTATATTGTTTTATGCCATTTTACCTTAAGGGTGTTTAGGTCCTATCTGATATTGATGATCATGTGCTAAGAACAATTATGTAGGGTTGTGTTCGATGACTATGAGGATGATGATCGTATGATTTGTTATTAATAATGAGTAGAAGTTGTATGATGATGCATGATTAGTAGGACTTGTTATTATATATGATGATGTATGATGCGAGCATGTATGAGTTATTATATATCAGCAGGTGAAATGAACATAGCAGTAGCGTTGGTAAACCAAGGACGAAGATACAAGAGAGGACACTTCTCTCTATTAGCTAGCTAATAACAACCTAAAATTAACCCCCAAAACCTTTAAACTAGCCACTTTTTTTTTAAAAAAAAGAAAAACCTCAGCTCCAGCCAGCTGCTGACAGGTGGAAGACTTTTGATCCCGGTTGATGCCACCAACCGGGACCAAAGGCCCTCCTGTCTGGGCTCGGCGCATCGGCCACGTGGAGGCCCATCTGTCCCGGTTCGTGTTAGAACCGGGACTAAAAGTCTAGGGCATTAGTAACGACCCTTTAGTCCCGATTCAAGAACCGGGACAAGAGACCCTCACCAATCAGGACTAATAGAGGTTTTTCTACTAGTGGATAGTAAAGGCCCTCACCATTACGGCATGATCTGAAAACATTACAGGCGTTTGGGAACGCGTTGCCGTATTTACTCGTGATCCCACCACTACGTGATACCATTATCAGTCTCGTTACCTATGATTGTGCCAAACACATCACTAATAACCACTTGTATTTACTTGTGAAGTTGTTACCTTCCTGAAAAGGTATCTAGCTTCTGTTTTTTTAAACACTATATACCACATGGCGGCTGCAATCATCCATCATGTAGTTTGCAAGGATCTGATAAGCAAGAATCAATGATTTCCACAAAGTGTCCATTCTGCTTTCAAAGTTGTAAGAATCTTTAGAAACAAACCTCAGACACACTCCCAGGTGCACCTTTAGAGTACTCGTCGTATAGCTCAGAGTAGCAGCGGATTCGTTCATTGTAGCCCATAATCTCATATCACATATGTAAGAGTATCTACAGCCCGGACACTGCAAACCCGTCTAAAACAAACAAAAAAAAGACATGGTCGGCCATCCCGAACCGGCCTCAAACACCTAAGTTGTCCGGCGCACCTCATATCCAGCCCAAATATAGGGCGGATATGAGGCGGCCCGAGCACGCCTAGGCGCGTCTGCATGACAGGCCTGGCCCACTACCGACCCCAACGCTATCCAAAAAAAACTCTAATCGGGCCGCACGCACGGAACCCTAGCTCACTCGCTCTCCGCTCTCACTCTCTCCTCTCCTCTACCCTCTATGATTCCGATCCAATCTAGCGACCATGTCGTGTTTCAGTAGCCGCTCTGACTCCAACCTGGATGCTGACAAGGAGTTGGCCCTCTGCATTGCATTTCAGCGATCCAAGGTGGACAACCTGGGCAGCTTCGGATTGCAGCGCGGCCGCAGCTCCCCAGCCGGTGTAGCATAGACGCCGACGCTGGTCCCTCCAGCCGGCCCGTGTGCAACTCAGCGAGGGTTGCGCATTCCATGCCTCCCCCACGCCGTCCCCTGCCCTTTCGGCTGTGCTGCCCCAGGGCATCATGGGTGTTTGTGCCCACTTCGCTGGCCCGGACGTACACGCCGGAATAGTAGGCATGCACCGCCCGCCGTGAGAGGCAGCTAGAAAGGGAGAGGCAGGTAGCGGAGCAGTCCGTGCGCCGTCGCCATGGGATGCATGTAGAGCACGACGAGGACGAGCGGATCCTCGCTTGTGTCTACCGCCGGTTGGTTACACTACAAAAAAAAGATGCATCCGTGACATTTTGGGCCGAACGAATTTTTTAACTGTCATACATATGACACTTCTATGACGATAATTGTGACAAAACCCAGTATCATCATAGATGTGGTGGGCTCCTACTTGTATGACAAAAAATCATGACAGAAAATGGGCTTTTCGTCCTGTGCGGGCTAGAGACGCAGTTGCATGACATTCTTTGGGCCGTCCATGACGGAAAAAACCATGGTAGAAGCGAGGGGAAGGAAAATTTCGGGGAGTTGCCGATTACGATCGGAGGTCGGGGGCCGAGCGATGTGCGTTTCTCTCGTACACGTACCCGCGTGTGTGCGAGGCGTTGGCTCTAACTGAACCCAAGCGAGGCATTGGGCTCTAACTGAACCCGAGCGATTGCACTACGGGCTATGCGTTACTGAACCCGAGCGATCGATCGATGGCTGTTAACTGAACCCGATGGAGCGATTCCTTCGCTACTGCTGCTAACTGAAGCCGATCGATTGGATGAACAGTGAGTGTTGCGGGATGGGAGGGGGGTTGAATGAACAGTGAGCGGTGGCGTTGCCTCTGGATGAACAGGACCCCGTGGTGTGGAGGGCTGGATGAACAGTAGACGGTTGAGGGGTGGCCGTGGAGGGGGCACTACTAGGAAAAGGGCTATAGATGGGATTGACACTAATGGCGCACCAGAAAGATGGTGCGCCATTAGTATATACTAATGGCGCACCACAATCTGATGCGCCATTAGAGTTTAAACTACTAATGGCGCACCATGCTACGGGTGCGCCATTAGTATCAATTTTTTTAACTAGTGCGCCTGTCCAAACATACTAATGGCGCATCCGGGCAAAGTGCGCCATTAGTAGTTGTAACTACTAATGGCGCACCAGGCAGCAGGTGCACCATTAGTATAGAATTTTTTTTTTGAACTAGTGCGCCTATCCAAACATACTAATGGCGCATCCTGCCCAAGTGCGCCATTAGTAGTTGTAACTACTAATGGCGCACCAGGCAGTGGGTGCGCCATTAGTATAGAATTTTTTTTTGAACTAGTGTGCCTATCCAAACATACTAATGGCGCATCCTGCTTAAGTGCGCCATTAGTAGTTGTAACTACTAATGGCGCACCATGCAAGAGGTGCGCCATTAGTAAGTGGGCAGCAACAAGATATTTGGGACAGCCTCTCCTACCCACACACTCACTTTCTCCCCACTTCATTCTCTCCACCTCCTCCTTGTCTCGGGTGCCTCCTCTTTTTCACCTCATTTCCACCATAGATTCATTCAAATTAAGTGGTTAAATTACCTTGTTTTAATAGGTAAGTAAGGGGGGAAGCTATATTTAGGTTGTTCTCCTTACAACAATGTGCACATGCACTTTTTACGGCCTAGCTAGATCTATGTATGTTCGTGGTGTTGCATATGTTTGTGGTGTTGCATATGTGTTTGTGTTTGGAGGTGTACCGGTATTTGATATGCGATAGTTGCCAATATTTTGCCGGAATGTTGATTCATTTCCGTTTCGGCGAGAATTTTGGCATTAAGCATTCTTTTTGGTCCTATTTTTAGGGAAAGTCATGCCAAATTTTTGTTTGGTTCTAAAATATTGTTTTGCTCTACCCCGCAGGCGACCATGGTCCGCACGATGACCGAAGGCATCGTGAATAGGTTTTTGAGGTCCGCGAAGGCCGAGATGCTTCAAAAGAACGAGACGGAGATAAGATGTCCGTGTCGAAGATGCAAGCTGAAGAGCCTTATTGCGGACCCGGATTCTGGGTAGGTGCGGGACCACCTGCTGTTGCGTGGTTTCATGGATGGCTATCGGTGGCAAGGTGATGAAGATGACTACGAAGTCGTCCATGCGGGCCGGGCAAGAAATGAGGAAGGGCAGCAAGACAACCACCGCAGCTCGGGCGGGCGAGAAGACGAAGAATCCCCAGGAGATGATCACGACTGTGATGCTGTACACAGTCATCATGTAGAAGATGCAGGACATGATGATGAGGAAGATGCCGGAGCAGGCGACGGGCATGATCATGAAGATGATGATGCCGGCGGAGTAGACGACGCTGGACCATCGATGGGTTGGGTGCTGGACCCTCATATTCAAGAGCTGCTTCTCAAGCAGACGGATAACGCAAGAGCTGCCGCCCGAGAGAAAGCCAAGATGGATCAACTTGAGTTAGACGCGGTTACTCCATTGTATGAAGGATGCAGGCCCGAGGATACCCGCCTGAAAGTAACGCTCATGGCCCTGGAGATGAAGGTAAAACACAAAATGACCGACGCATGCTTCGACGAGAACATGTCATTCTGGTACGAACGTCTTCCCAAGGGGAACAAGTGCCCGACCAGTTTGGAGGAGGCGAAGAAAATCATGTGTCCTCTGGATTTACCGCACGTGAAATACCATGTGTGCATGAACAATTGCATCATTTATCGGGACGAGCACGCGGAGTCTATAATATGTCCGGTGTGCGGTGTCACTCGATACAAGAAGAGGAAGAAAGATCCTCGAAAAGTGGTGTGGTACTTTCCGATCACTCCTCGTCTGCAGCGGTATTTCGCGGATCCTAAGGTAGCAAAGCTCCTGCGTTGGCACGCGGATAGGGAGGAGAAGAAGCGAGAAGATGACGCAAATGATCCGGAGATAGATAAAAAAGACAAGATGCTGAGTCACCCTAAGGATGCAAGCCAGTGGCAAGCATTGAACTTCGAATACCCAGAATTTGGGAACGATCCAAGGAACATCGTGCTAGGCGCGAGCACCGATGGAGTCAATCCGTTTGGCAGCCAGAGAAGCACACATAGCACCTGGCCTGTGTTTGTGTGGATGTACAACCTTCCCCCCTGGTTGTGCATGAAGAGGAAGTACATTCACATGAGTATGCTAATTGAAGGGCCGAAACAACCAGGGAACGACATCAATCTGTATCTGGGGCTGCTGAAAGAGGAGCTTGACACGCTGTGGAAAACCCCAGCCAATACGTGGGACGCCGCAGAGAAAGAATATTTCCCTATGAGAGCCGCACTGCTCACGACGGTGCACGACTATCTCGGTTACGGATATCTTGCGGGGCAGGTAGTCCACGGATTTTCTAGATGCGTAAGGTGCATGGATGACACAACGTATCGCCAGCTAGATAGAGATCCCGGGTCTTCGAAAACCGTGTTCATGGGACATCGAAGGTGGCTTCGCGACGATGACCCGTGGAGGAAACGCAAGGATCTGTTCGATGGTGAAACCGAACCCCGAAAACGCCCGTGTACGAGGAGCGGCGAGGAAATAGACAAGCTGTTGAAAAATTGGAAAGACTGCCCACTGCCGGGAAAGAAGCAAAAGGCGCCAGAGCCGGGAAAGAAGCAAAAGGCGCCAGAGCCG
>NC_041386.1:703027812-703028415 GCF_002162155.2 Triticum dicoccoides | reverse complement strand
GCCGCCGACCCCCCGCACCCCGCGCACCGTCTTATAAAAAAAATTAGTATCAAACAACTTTTTAAATGCTACTGTCTTATAAAAAAATATTACTGTTATTATTTAAACAAGTTTGAACATATTTAAACATAAATAAGTATCAAACAGCTTTTTAAATACTAAAAAAAAAATTTATGGAGCCTGGGAGTCGAACCCAGGACCTCCTGGTGTGAGAACTGGCTGCTGACCAGTCGAGCTAGTAGAGTGGGCTTGACATAGATAGGTTCTAGTACTACATAACCTTTGGGCTCGAGCTGAAATAAAAAAAATACTAATGGCGCACCACGGTGAGGTGTGCCATTAGTATGGACATGCTAATGGCGCACCACGGTGAGGTGCGCCATTAGTATTGTGGCCCCCCTTCGCCCGATCCCCCATTCGCCCGATCCCCCTTCGCCCGATCCCCCTCGCCAGTTCTCTCCCTCTCGATCCACCGCCGCCGCCGCCGCTGCCCTCGCCCTCTCCCTCGCCCTCGCCCTCTCCCTCCCTCGCCCTCTCCCTCCCTCGCCCTCTCCTCGCCGCCCGGACGCCGCCCCGGACGCCGGCCCGACCCCGCCGCCCGGA
>NC_041386.1:702992166-703026906 GCF_002162155.2 Triticum dicoccoides | reverse complement strand
AACTGAGTAGGTTTGATTGAGTGCATGATCAGTATTTACACCGCTTGATCGAAACAATTCCGTCTTATTGCTCTCTTGGTCATCAACGTTTCTGCCTATGAGTTCGATCTTCTACCAACTGGTAGAGAATAACATCTCACCACTGATGATAATGGTGTTCTAGCATCGCACATTGCTGCATTAAACAAGTTGGGTACAATAATAGCCTTTCATAACTTATAATGACAAACATTGGTTCCATTAACCCCACAAATCCCGACAGATTCAGGGGAACGGGGTTCAGACTCACGTAAGCAGCTTGCCATGAACCGTGCGGTAATGGTGTTCTAGCACGCACATTGTTGTGAATAGTATATATCGAGAGGACTCCACTATGCAACCTTTGACATGCTCATCACATACTGTTATTTATAGTGAACCTTCTTTACTTGTTTTTACAGGGAAACAATTGGTACAATTCTTGCCCGGGGCCACAGCTGAAATAGAGACGCCAGTTAGTGCTGTTTCCATTAGGAGGATTCCAAGGTATATACCCCAATTCTATTTAAATATAAATTGGAAAAATCTCTTTCAAAATTTGGTACAATTGCTTGAATTTTTGGAAAAATCTCTTGAACAACTGCTGATATCCTAAAAATTCAGAACAGTATAGCTATCATTTTGAAGTTTGAAACTAAAAAATATCGACAGCAGTAATTGTTCTAAGATGGTTCAGGATAGTGGATCTTAGGCATTACATTTTTCTTTTTGATGAAATAGGCATTATATTTAAGCTGGCAGTACAGTAGGCATAACCTTCTACCTCACTTAAACAGTTGACAATTCTTTACCTTAGTCTTTGCATCCCATCAGCAAGCTTCTATTGGTGGCTCACCAAAACCAAACATCTAAAGGCATCCTCCTAGCCTCCTGGTACATCAATTTCAAGGTAGGCGAACCATGGTTCCATTTAACCAAGTGAACTTCCTTTTCTTCTTGCTAGGAGTTGAAAATTTGGCATTTGTGGTTGTGATGGTTAAATGAATAACTTATGTGCACAAGTGCAGCAGAAAATTTACAACAGACTAATTAGATTCATTTTTCTTTTGTTTGAGAGAGAGTTAGCTGGAATTTTTGAATAAAACGTAAGTCTAATCCCAGCGAAAAATTCAAGCTATCTTAACCTCCAATTTTGATCAAGTAAACTCAATATTTCTGGGACAGTTAGAGTATCCATCGATCATATTTGAACCTAATACCAATTCATTCATCTCCATACCACTGCAGACACAACAGAACAGAGGCACTTCATCACGCACGGCTGAGAAAGCAAGGTAGAATCACCACTGCATACATACTATTTCTCTTTTTTTCTGTTCTTTTCAGATCAATATTGTTGTGATCTTTCATGTCTTTTATAACAGGGAAAATGGTTGTATATGATAGACATCGAACCGTTTCTGTAAACTGAGTACTAACCGAGTTCCCTAAAAAAAGAACCTTAGTACTAACTGAAATATGATGGAACAGAAAATACAATGAAATCAATACGGAACATGCTAGATAAATATTGCCATGAAACCAGATGACACTGATAATTTTAGTGGAAAACAAAGGACTCTTCTGTTATTTTTAGTGAAAAGTTGGTCCACCGACCACTCATCCAATTTCCATGATCCTCAACGGAAGTCAGAAACACAACATATCCATGGACTTCTCATTGTTCCAAATCTTCTCTTAGGATTAACCACAACAGCATATTGGGGGTTCAGGAATCAAAATATCAGTTACATCAAGAGTTAGCAATGACCAAATGGCATGTAACAGAGACACTATAAAAGATAGCCAACATCCAGTTAGGCCAACATAACAGTGAACAAAACTACTGTCAATCAGCTCAGTTCTAGTGCTGTTGGATTTTTCTCGATTGTATTCTTGCAGTTTTGAAAATTCAGTTTATTCGGTTACTGAAAATTCAGTTAATTCAGTTAGGCACACAAATTTCAGAACTTTTGTGTGCCCTAGTACTTGGTGTTTGTAGAAAACCAGGAGTGTCAATGGGACTAGAATTCACTTGTTCTTTTATGGGTTTGTAAAACTTGTTCATGTACTGAACTACTAATGCCTTGTGATGCTCTGAATTACTTGTGATGCCTCTGAATTACTTGTGATCACATTGAGAAAGACTTGTAAAGATGATGATCATCTTTAACAGAAAACAATTTGTGATGATTTTGCTAGTTTGCTGGGTTTTGTCTCCGACCATCGTGTCGTGATGATTTTGCAGGTACCCCGAGAGGCCCTTGAGTTTGCCGGAATGTCGATTAACTTCCGTTCCCGCAAATTCGGGTACTCCATATGTCCTATTTTCAGCAAAGGTCATGCTGAAATTTTCCGTGAATTTTAGCATGACTTTGCTAAAAATAGGACATATGGGGTACTTGTGACTAATGCATGGGCCGGGGTATCTTAGTAGTTAATTAAGTAGGATCAAGTGCCCCGGCGTACTTGTGACTAATGCATGGCTTTTAGGGTGCCTCGGTGTCGATAAAAACCGAAATGATGAAAAGTTAGGCTTTTAGGGTGCCTTGGCGTCGAAAAACCCTCAATGATAAAAGCTTAGATTTTAGGATGCCTCGGTGTCGACAAACCCTAAATGATGAGACCATGATCTTGTTCCTTGACAATAACCAACTTTTTGACCAAACTTTGTTTCTATTTAGAGAGAAACATGGCCCACAACGATGAGGCTGGGGGTTCGGGCGGCAAGGCATTCTGGGAGCTGTCCCAGGAGATGGAGGAACAACCTCACTTGTATGAGGCCGCCGCCTTCCCCACCGATCCTGAGACCACGGATGGTGCCGCTGAGGATGACCACACTGATGCCACCACTGATGGTGCCGCCGAGGATGCCACCACTGATGATGGCGGCGCACGCACAGATAGCAGCCAGCCGAAGAGGCAACGGAAGGACCGGCGCCCGATCGTGCTCCGCACCCTCAAGGAGGAAGTTACTGAAGTGGACTCCAACGGGAATCCAACGGCGCCCGAACGAATAGTCAAGGGGTACTCGCTTCAGCTCGGGTGCATTGTCCGGAGCACCGTCTCGATCAACACCGAGAACCTGAGGCATCCTGACCGGGGGAATTTGCGCCACCTCCTCTTCACGAAGCTGCACGAACGATACAAGTTCCCCGCTGAATTCGAAAACACAAGCCTCAAAGGGAATAAAGTGAACAATGCTGCCCTCACGAAGATGAGCAAGGCCCTGTCTACTTGGAAAAGCAATGTGAAGAGAATGATCGAGAAAGGTGAGAGTTATGAGAAGATCAAGGAGAAAAATCCTTCGATCACCGAAGATGACTACAACGACTTCAAGATCAATTGCTCGAGCACCGCAAGCTCCCAATCAAGTGAGTGGGGGAAACAAATGCGGGAGCTGAACATAGGGGAACACACACTCGGTCCCGGCGTTTACAGAGTGGCGGAGCCTATATGGGACAAGGAGGAGGCGGACCGTGCCGAGCAAGGCCTACCGCCCCTCTTCGATAAATACGGTGACAAGCAGACCAGGAACTTTGTCAGGGCCCGGTACAAGAAGGACCCGAAAACAAAGGAGCTTACCACGGATCCAAAGACCAGGCGGCTTGAGCTTGTTCTGGTAAGGAATACACCCCCGCGTAATTAGCTCCATATGGTTGCATTCTAATTAATGAAGCCGAATTTCTAAATGGTTCACATTCCTTCCGCAGGCGACTGAAAGCAGTAGCGCGGGGTCGACTCAGAGCAACCCTTGGGACACCACTCTAAATAGGGGGTTGAATATAATGAAGAACAAGGATAAGCTCAGTAAGCCGACGTCAGCTGGTCGTGTGGCCGGCAAAGGCTTGTCGACAAAATGGGGGTCATACTATATCGCTGGTGTGCGGAAGGAGAAAAAGACCAGCTCGGAAAGCCAGGCGCGAGAGGTTCAAGAACTCAAGGCACAGGTGGTGCAGATTCCGGAGATTGTCCAAGAGCAAGTGGAACAACGACTCGGAGCGACGATCACCGCCCTTGTGCCTACCTTGATCTCGGGGTTGAGTGCGTGGATTGCGGGCGGCCAATAGGGGCCGCCCCCGATTCCTAGCTTCACGGCCAGCAACTCGCATAATGCGATGGCGGGGCCATTGGTGCCTCCGGCGGAGGCGGCATTGGTGTCTCCGACGCCGGCACGGGAGTTTAATGCACCCGGGTGTACGCCGGCCGGCACCTCTTCAGCAAGCGGCCGCTCCGTCAACTGCACGCCCGCCGTTGGCGGTGCCTCGACATTAGCCGAGCTCGACGCCATCATCACGGTAACTAATTAAGCCTCTCTCGGCCGAGGACTTCATCTCCTTGCCTTTGACTGGGCATCCCTGACGCCCTACATGTTTTCGCAGGGCGCCGCCGACGTTTCGTGCACTCTCCTCCACTTCGTGAACAACGAGTTGGTCGATGTCGCCAAGGGCAAAATCGTTCAACCGGGCAACCCCTTGTTCCACGGTACCCAGATGCCACCCAACTTGTTTAGGGTTCAACTGGTTCGGGTGCTGCCAGGCTGCGACGACTTGTTACCTCCGATTCGACCCGTCGGGGCTGACGATGATGACGTGATGACCCTCAGCGCCTGCCTGAGCTGGCCCCTGCTTTGGCCAAAGAGCCAGATTCATTTGGGGGCGGGGGACACCACCCCAAAGACAACACCGCCAGTCGTGCCGGCGCCAAGTCGGCCCCATGGCAAGACCGCCGTAACGGTGCCGGACATCCCTATGCCACTGGATCCAAACATGCATATGGCACAGGATCAGAACGACGACAACGACGACGATGATACATTTGGCAACGTCGATCAGTACTTTGCCGAGCATGGGTACGATGGCGACTTCATGGGGCCTCCTTCTCAAGAACCAAACCCAACAAAAGACGTGTGCGATCTAGCTCGTACCGCGGAGAAGCCAAGTTGCAACAGGCGTCGTCTGGCGTTCAGCTCTCAGGAGATGCCTCCAGCTGCCGACTTCACCGAGCCTCAGATAGGCGAGGTGCGAAATATTATCAGCCCCAACACACTCAAGAAGGCGGTCTGCGAGCAGAACTCGGTCCCATTACAGGAGAAGAAGAAGGCACCCAAAAGAAAGACTAAGAAGGGTGCGAGCCAGCCGGCACCGAGTACGATCCGTGCTCAGGACGGGCCACCTTCACCGCAGGATATCTCGAGGAGGGTGCATGTGGCGGGTATGGCGATGCTACCACCAAATATGCTCAATGCTGCAACCGGTGCTATGCGGAGTCTGCACGACAGTGTTCTTTCTTTGGAGAAGCGGCGTCTCAGAGAGAAGGATGTGGCATACCCGGTTTTCGTGGCCAAGGTGCCAGAGGGCAAGGGCTTTGTGGATGGCGACATCGGGGGTACGATCGTCCTGCGGTTTGATGACATCTTTGCTATGTTTAACCTTCATCCGCTGCACTACACCTTCGTTCGGCTATTTTCGCTGAGTATGGAAATGCGGATCATTCGCGACAAGACCCCGGACATCGTGATAGTCGACCCCTTCTACATGCGTGCCAAGATCTTGGGCAGCGCTGGGGACCGGCAAGTCGCGAGTTCTTACCTCGAAGGCGTCATTCTGGCAAACCAAGATAAGGATAACTTCCTCGTGCCTTACTTTCCCGAGTAAGTCCTCCCCTCAACCGGCCCGTAACATATGAATTCTTACTTTTCGATCGTTTTTCTTTTAACATTCCGTGTTTTCTGCAGTGATACACGTTGCACGCTCATCCTCCTAAGCCCCAAATATTCCATGGCCACGTATTTTGACCCGGACCGTCAGTCGAACGTAGACTACACAAATGTCAAGAAGGTTCTTGATGATGTTCTCCCCGGCTACGCCCAATCTGGAGGCACCTTCACCAGGCCTATTCGTAAGTACGGCAAGCACGTGTTCTCCCACAATACGACGTTCTGCTGCGTCAAGCAGCCGCCTGGCGGTCAGAAGGGTGCCTACTACGCCATCCATCACATGCGGGCGATCGTACGGGACCATCATCAACTTCTGCTACCGAGTAAACTCCAAGATTGGGCCGCGAGAGTGTCGGCAATCCAGGACGCGGACCTCCGACAAGAATTCTTTCGCATCCAGTCGGAGTTTGCGGAAATCATCCATCAAGATGTCCTTCGTACCTCGGGGCAGTTCTACCTCAGAAATCAACCGTCCAACAGTGACATCGACACAATGCTACAAATGCAGGATGACAACGCCCGTTCTTTCATGACTCCCACGATAGACGGCGGCTTCATCCATGCTCCGGTCCCTTTAGTCGAGTTGTCTAGTTCTGAAACATCGATTGGTTTCGAGAGTCTCTTGTAGTATGTCTCTTTGGTTTCGAGAGTCGTTCAACTTAGATGTAATCGATGCTATTAATGTCTTGCTTTTCTCTTCCGATTGTTCTGTTGCATAATTATATATTGCTTATGTATTGTCTGTGAATTGGTACTAACGTTTCGTTTGGCTAGTGCATAGCGATGCCGACGTATGTCGTGTACAAGGGTAAGGTTCCCGGAGTCTACGATCACTGGGAGGAGTGTCGGAGACAGGTTCACCGATTCAGCGGTAACAGTTACAAAGGGTACACCACTAGGGCCGAGGCCGAATCTAGATACGCCCGCTATCTAGCGGGAGAGGGGAGGGAGCGTTGGAGGAACCGGATGAAGACGAGTTTCATCGTGATGATGCTCATCGTGATGACCGCAGCTCTCTTCTATGTGATGGTAGTTTAGATGATCGATATCGACTTGTAATGCGAAGACAAACTCGCTACTCGCGGTCTCGAGACTTGTAATATAATGTTCTATCTTTGTTCGGTCTTTTTAATTCGGAGACTAATATGATGAATTGTATTCGGAGACTAATATGATGAATTGTATTCAAAGACTAATCTTCTATTGTATTTGATGAATCTATTGTTGATGTGTGCTGTCTATATTTTGTCAAATTATACATTTTGTAACCTGTGCAAAAAACAGAAAATAAAAAAATAAAAAAAAACCTAATATTCATACTAATGGCGCATCACACGACAGTGCGCCATTAGTATGACAGTGCATACTAATGGCGCATCACCGGGTAGTGCGCCATTAGTATGCTGCGGTTACTAATGGCGCATCCAGAGGTGGTGCGCCATTAGTATGCCAAAGCACCTGGGTATACATGCCCCCTGGGAGGCATACTAATGGCGCACCCTCGCATATACTAATGGCGCACCAGGTGGTGCGCCATTAGTATACCAGATACTAATGGCGCACCAGGTGGTGCGCCATTAGTAAAAATTACTAATGGCGTGATATCAATGGCGCACCAGTGATGCGCCATTAATGACCATATTAGGTGCGCCATTAGTAGTGGTATTTCTAGTAGTGGGGGGTTGAACAGGACCCCGTGGTGTGGAGGGCTGGATGAACAGTAGATGATGGAGGGCTGGTTGAACAGTAGACGGTGGAGGGGTGGTTGAACAGTAGCCGGTGGAGTAGCGCGTGGTGGAGGCTGGATGAACAGGAGCCCGTGGAGGCTGGAGGAGGTCGACGGTAGCCCGTGGAGGCTGGAGGAGGTCGACGGTGGAGATGAAAAGTATCCCGGGGAGTCCCGTTTTGCTGTACGCCACACTCCTCCCGATGAGCAGGACCCCCGTTTCGACCGTAGCGCTCCAACACAAGTCCGTTTCGTCGGTTTTGCGGTACGCCACACCCCTCCCAATGAACAGGACCCCTGTTTCAACCGTAGGAGGTCCGTTTCCTCCGTTTTGCGGTACGCCACACCCCTCCCGATGAACAGGATCCCCGTTTCGACCGTAGGAGGTCCGTTTCCTCCGTTTTGTAGTACGCCACACCCCTCCCGATCATCAGGACCCCCGTTTTGACCATAGGAGGTCCGTTTCCTCCGTTTTGCGGTACGCCACACCCCTCCCGATCAACAGAACCCCGTTCCGAACGTGGCTGGTCGAACACAAGGCCGTTTCCTCCGTTCTGCAGTACGCCAGGCCTCGTTTCCATCGCCTGTTCCGTCCAAGCCGGTTATCTCCCACGCGTTCCGTTGCCTCCCGATGAACACGACGCATTCCGTTGCCTCCCCATGAACACGAGTATTCCGTTGCCTCCCCATGAACACGACGACGACTCTGTTTCTCCGTTCCAACCCAGCCATGTACGTATGCGCGAGTAGGCGTTCGAGACCCTGCCCGTATGTACGTACGTGGCCGTATTTTCTTTCTTGCATCCTCGCCGCTGTACGTACGTGTACATACTACGTGCGCGCCTCTACTACAACACGTGCGCGCCTCTACATCGACCATTATGTACGTACACGTTCGCGACCAGAATGACAACGCTATGTACGCTTCGACCAGGTGGGTCCCGACTGTCAGGCACTTCCTTGCCTGCGAAGATGTAGCTGGTGGGTCTCAGCAGTCAGGGGGGCGAATTGTTTTTTTTGCTCGGACGCACTTCCTTGCGTGCGAAGATGTAGCTGGTGGGTCCCATCAGTCAGGGGGCGAATCGTTTTTTTTGCCCGGACGCACTTCCTTGTGTGCGAAGATGTAGCTGGTGGGTCCCAGCAGTCAGGGGGAAATGTTTTTTTCACGAAATACGGTGGCCTGTCCGATGGGTCCCCACTGTCAGGTGCAAGAATAATTATTTTGCGCATAATAAGGAGGCACTTCCTTGTGGCCGCCATGGACCCAACTGTCAGCCTCTCCACGCACAGTACTCTTCCGATGGAAGTCGGTCGTTGACCACATTGACCACGCCGCACCGAGAGCACCACGGTGGTGGACGACGACGAGGCCTAGGAAGGGGACGACGCGGAGCCGGGGAAGACGCAGCAATGGATGCCCACGCAAAGAGGAGTACGAGGGTGAGGCTACCGTCGCCGTAGAATAACAGGGGGTGTGGGTGAGTAGAGGGATAGCCTGGCCAGCGGTGGGAGTAGTAGGGGGCGGTGAGGCCTCCGCGGCATCACAACCGGCCACGGGAGGCAGGAGCACGCAGCACGACTGGCGCTGCTTTGTGCGGCTGGAGCACGAAGACCAGAGGTTGAAGAAGCACTACGGCCATTGGATGGACATCGTATGGTCACTGGAGCTAGAGTTGTTCATATTGACTAAGTTGACAAGGCCCTCCGTCCCCGTAAACTTAGTAGGCCCACAAGTCAGCCTCCATCCAAGGTGAGTCCCAGCTAGCAGGGGGAGTATTAATTTTTTTTGTGCGTAATAAGGAGGCATTTCCGGTGGGTCTGAGATGACCGCGGGGAGAACGTTTTTTCGCGAAATACAGAGACCCTTCCGGTGGGTCCCAGCTATCAGGTGGAGAAATCATTATTTTGCGCGTAATAAGGAGGCATTTTCCTGTGTGGGCCCCTACTGTCAGCCTCTTCCGATGGCTGTTGTTTGTTGATCATGTTGACCTCGCCGCGCCGAGAGCACAAACGCGGTGGACCAGGGCGGGGCCCAGGAAGAGAACCACCCGGAGCCGGCGAAGCTACCGCAGCGGATGCCCACGCTGAGGGGAGAACGAGCGCTGACTGGTCGGCTGCGGGGTGAGGCTGACATCGCCGGAAAATAACAGGATGTGTGGGTGGTTAGAGGGATGGCCTGGCGGCAGAACAGCCAGCAACGAGAGGAGGGAGCAGGCAGTCCCGCCAGTGCTTGTTCGGGCGGCTGGAGCAGGAAGATCAGAGATTGAAGAAGCACGGCGGCCGTTGGATGGACATCCAACAGTCACTGCTGTGTGTTGACTAAGTTGACAAAGCCTTGCGTGCGCGTCAAAAAAAATTTTAGGACAACGTCATCGTTAACCTAGTAGGCCCAGAAGTCAGCCTCCAAATATGTCGAAAACAGCATACAGCCCATTAGCCATTATTTTCAATAATTTACAGCCCATTTGCTAAGTCTTAAGGATATTTGAAGCTCATATCTTTTTATTAGCATTATAGACTATATATTCTGGGTACTACTAAAAAATTAAACGAATTTTTGCATATTTTGGTGGGGTCCGAACTCTTTTAATCACGAAATTTCGAGTTACGTTGAAAGTAGTTTTCAAAAAATTATATCAAAATAAAATTCAAAAAATAATTCTCCGCAAAAAAAATGAATGAAATTTAGAATCTTAACTAGGAAGATGCCTGTTCGTTGCACGGAACATGAAGATGCATTTGTATGAGTAGTTTATCTTGTGGGTGAAAATATGAAATTTTAATGTAATTGGTAGTTGGTTTGGTTTTTATAAGAGTAGAGAGTAGGGAAATCCTGAAAAAAAATGATATTTTAATGCAATTGTTGGTTGGCTTTGGTTTAAAAATTTACAGCCCATTTCTTACAACTTATAGCCCGTTTTCTAGGGAAGCCCATTTCTTATCCCTCCTCGCCTTGAAAGATTTTCAGCCCAGCAGGGCTGAGAAAAGCAAGTAGGCCTCGGTTTTGGTATTCTCCAAAAAAAACTGGGCTAGCCAATTTCTGGAACAAAAATAATATCAACTGGGCTCGTCATGTGCTTAATAAAAGCGTAAGCGTTGGCTAGACGGGCCACAGCCCCCGCACAACACGCAGTTGAGCTCCGTCTCTGAAACTGAAAAACAACTGGGCGAGCTGGCGTGGAACCTAGTTGTCAAACAATTAGGAGGAAGTATTGTTTTGGCTTGTAATAACTAGGCACCTGCTTGCGAAATGCAATGACGCTGGTGGGTCCCTACTTTCAGCCTCTCCACGTACAGTCATCTCCTGATTCCTCTTGGTTGTTGACCATGTTGACAACACCAGACGGTGGCGAGCACAGCGAGCTAACCAAGGCGGAGAACGACGGCAAGGCCTCGGACGGGAACGAACAGCAGCCATGGCGGTAGTGTAGTGGCAGGTGGAGGGGAGTACGAGAGAAACAACATGCAAGTCAAGCATACAAATGGTACAAAAAGCCCAAGGATTAATTGTTCATCCAATTTTTAGACAAAACCCAGATTGAACATGACAGTAACATCTAACCCAACCACTCTTTTTTGCCGTCACAAACAAATGGATCGGTCTGATCCATAAAATCAACATCTTGTGCAAAAAAAATTATTTCAGGATGTCTACAACTTGTTGTAAATAGAAGCCGAGCACGTTTAGAATCCCATTTGTCCACCTGAAACTTCTTTTTTTGCTGTTCAACATGTTCGTCCATGAGAAATCTCTTGCTGTAAAAATTAAGCCTCATGGACAATAGTAACCTCGCATTCAACAGGAAGAATGTGACAAAGCTTCTGTTTGCCTGGTTGGATGTATATCGTCCCATCGTTATTGTCCTCAAACGAATGTCATGAGAACTGAGAAAATCCTTGTGCTTATTACGCCAACGATTGGTTATATGTTTTTCTCCATGTGGTTCTACCTAAGTAGACATGAAGATTGAAAACAGTTAATGTCTGAAAAAAGAGCATGTCGAAAGAACAACAGCTGAACAGTTAATTCTAGTACAATATATACGGGCTTTCAATGTGCATGAAATCATCACCTCTATGTATAAATTCTCCAGAGATCGAAACATCGCATCAAGCCAATAATTATGTCCAGATCAAAACTATACATTCTTATATATATGATCTTGACGGAATCCAGCAGCATTGATAGGTTATCAATGGACGAACTCTTCATTGAGCATATAACATATTATTATTACCCAAAGTGTACTCCAAGATGATATAAAACTTATGCGCACAAATGAAAAATGTAGCATATGATTACAAATGTGTAGATGATAATATATGGTACCTGAAAAGGTGAGGAGCCAATCACGAACTCCTTGTGATTATTAAACGGGTCATAAATTACACCCAAGGTCTCCAGTTTGGGTGCAGAGACGACAGTCATTTCTGAAGGTGTATAACAATTATCAAGGAGCAACCTTTCAAGTGAAGGGGCATCTTCGATGATGAGCTGCTGTCCTTCAAAACAAATTCCAATGCTTTTAAGGTGAGGCGACTTTATTTGGAGACAACTGATACCGTTTTCTATTCCCAAAACAATCAGCAAGCGCTCCATGGCAGGGCAACTGGAGTGGATGATGCTGTGCAGTGAGGCCTCCGATAGATAAACCACCACAAGGGAAAGTTTTTTTAGCAGTGGGAGTCGAAGCATTTGTACCAGATCGTCTGGTAGATGGCACCAGGCGAATGTGGTGGTGTGGAGAGAGGAGGAAAACCGCAAGATGGACAACGGTGGTGTGGGCACGAATTCTTGCTATGTTCGTGGTATGAATCTTTCGTGGTAATGATAGAACTCAAACTGCTGGAGTTTTCCGAATTCAGGGGATGTCAACCAAGCATCTACCTTGCCGGTATGGACAGCAGGTAGCTTGTCGGGATGCAGAGGCAGTGAACGGGGCCCTACTGGTGAGAATAGACGATGGCTCTGATGAGATCAAATTCAGGAAGGACAGATATCTGACGACAGTCGAGATTGAGGGGCGCGATGCGCCATAGAGGGCGCCACCGAGTTGAGAGGACTTGTGTGCGGCAGCAATCCTTGGTGGGGAGAAGCGAGATGATCTCCTCAAGGATGACATCCGGGAGATCGCTGATGTGGTGCACCAGAGATTCTACCGGTTCCTCAGATCTGGGTGGGGGGGGGAGGCTCGCCGCTTCTCCTCACACTACCGGGTGCGGGATCTACAATCAGCGTCGCCGCTGGCGGGAACCTCATCTTCTTGGCGCTGGGGCCAACCGACTCCATTTTCCTTGTGGGCGTCGCGCCGAGCTCATGGGTTTGAGCAGAGTAGACAGAGACGAGCCTAGTGGCAGTGCGAGTGGGGAAGAAGGAGGGGTGGGGATTTCTGTAGGAGTGGAAGAAGAGGAGCAGGCGTTTTCCGTACGAGTGAGGAAGAAGGTGAGCGGGTTTTTCTGGACGAGTGAGGAAGATTGGGGAGCGGGGGGAATTGGGTGGGGAGACGGAAGTGGGAGAGTGATTTGTTCGTGTTTATAAGGCCCGCTGCACTAACTAATCGCTTTTTCCCAAGAACCGTTGTCTTCTTTTGCGTTGCTGCATGACTGGCCATGCATGCAGGATACATGTGCCCGCCGGCCACTGCATGCGCCTGGTTTGTTAATAGGCGTATTTAATAGTATGGTTATGGAGTAAATTAAAGAGATTTATTTTCTCTGTGTGCATCCACCAAATTAGAGGATGCGGTACTGGATGCAGACACTCACATTAAACTAACATTCAGAAGAACAAAAGTTCAGAATGTCTATGCATCTCAATGATTCACCATACTATAACCAATATAGAAAACTGTGAGAAGGTGTGGAAATAAAGAAAATCGGTCGATGCTTCTCTGAGCAAAGGGCCTCCCTACGCACGCATTAATTTTCTGGGCATGCTTGTTTCTTCTCAATGTTGTGAGCACTTTGAGCATGTCGGCAACTCCATAGCTAGCTAGCTGCCTCATCTTGCAACTGATGCTGACACATTTGCAGCAAACACATGAGGCAATAGAGATGACTCAACATGGGTTCATATTGTGTAGTTCCCCTGTTATCATATTCATTGTCCTGAATCTGAAAAGATAGGAAAATAGTAGCTATACTTAAACGGTGTTGCAAAACAGTAGCACATATCAATAGCTCGGCATGACAAAACAAGATCATCTGGACGAAGGGGATACTGACCTGCCTGAGGAAGATTACATATAATTTCATAAGTCCTTGGTTGATTTCCACCTTCGGCTGCACTGCTTGTTTGATCCTCCACACATGACAGGATCGTTCCGCACTGCATTCAGCAAGTCAATGTACGAATAAGCTAATTTCATCTTGCGGTGGTCATTGTACCTAGTTACGAATGTAGGAATACCTGGAGCACCATGAGGTTAGCTGACAACAGGTAGATGCGGCCATATAAATTTTGTGCGGTGCTACCAAAATTGAGGTTTGTATCCCTTCCCGTTATGAGAATTCTTCTTGAAGTTGGTAGAATGTGACGGCTTGTTCTTTGCATCAAACTTGCCTTTCCCCTGAGATTTGTTCTTGTTGTTTTGGGGCTGGTTGGGCTGGAAGTTCTTCTCGTGTACCATGTGGGCACAAGAAGCTCCCTTGGCGACCCGAGCACTTGTGTCTTTTGCTCTCGCATTCTCCTCGAAATCAAGAGTGCTAATGAGATCCAAAACAGAAACTCATGTCTCTTGTTTTTCAGAGAAGTAGCAAAATCGTTCCACGAAGGTGGAAGCTTGGCAATGATGGTCCCAGCAACAAATTTGTCCGGCAACACACACTTAAAGTACTCAAGTTCCTTAGAGAGTGACTGTATCTCATGAGTCTGCTGAAAAACAGAGCGCTCATCAGTCATCTTGTAGTCACAGAATTGCTCCATGACGTACAACTCGTTGCCAGCGCTCGAGTGCCCAAACGTGGCCTCGAGCGCAGCCCACATGTCTTTGCCACTGTCAAACAACATATACGAATCCACAATGGAATCGTCAAGAACACTCTGCAGGGCGGCTTTGAAGAGGGTATCCATGTTCTGAAAAGCTTCCTGCTGTGTAGGATTAAGATCGCCCTCAGGCTTACCCTTAGTGGCGTCATAGCAGTACATGATCTGAAACCCATATACTGCGCTTGTGCGCCACCTTTTATATTGCACCCCCTTAAAAGTAGGCGGCTTCAAAAGCGCAACAAAACCACTCGGAGTAAATTGCCTGTGATCAGGTTTTTGGATTGGATTGTTGAATATATGAGAAATTTAGTATGAGATTTAATCCAAATCAGCAGTAAATAGATCATGACGACAATTGCAAACATCAAAGTAATGATGCGGACTAAACCAGGAGGACAGAACCACATACTGTACAGCGGGAGCAGAACCGATGTGGTTGATGTTGTCACTCATGTCATTGATGAAGAGGTTACTAAGGTCGGGGAAGAAGGCTGTCGTTGAGGAAGTCTTCGCTGGCAGCAGTCACAGGAGTGTGCTCCCCAAAAACCTGATCGCCCCTCTCCCGTACAGGATCACGAAAGGCGGGGTTCGGAGGACTGTTGTCCCTTCTCGCGGTGCACGCCGGAAGGAGGGCTGGAGAAGAATTGCGTGGCGGCGCTAAGATCTCGAACAGTGCGAAACCATATGATACAGCGGCGGCTAGGGTAGAGCATGTCAGGTCGGAGTATAATAGTAGGCCTTTGGCCCCCAAACCCCACATCCAAGTCAGTAATAGCTCAAAAAAAGTCAATAATAGCCCCACCAAGGTTTGTCTAAAAAAACGGAGTAATTGAGGCGTAAGGCGTCCGTTAGTCCCTTTAGTAATGGCCCCACCTTTTGTCTCACAAAGTAGAGTATGTTGGAGTACAACCGGCTACACGTTTACAATCCGCTTCTCTTCTCTCTCCTCTTTTCTCTCCTTCAAGTAATCATAAATACTATATTTAGATCCTTATAGCCTGCTTATGTCATCTAATTATAGTACTCCCTCCATTTTTATATACAAGGCCACAATGAAAAACACATTTTGCATCTATAGAAGGCCACCAACAATAATCGAGGCAAATATTAATGATGTTTCCTCGTACTAGTAACCCATGACTTAATTACTAGCATGCATGTAGTGGATGATAATGACACACTCACCTACTTCCTCTCCCATGGCCACTCAATTTTGTCTAATGTGCATGCACCCTATTAATTAGTCTGGTAAACAAGAAAACAAATTGGCTTGTAAGGCACACATTAATTTTTGTCTTGGTACCTGTAATTTGAGTTTGTGGCCTTGTATATAAAAATGGAGGGAGTACTTCCTCTAAAAGTTACTATCCACTGTGTAGTCTGAAATGTCGGGCGTGCAGCGGGCAGTGCCCTCGGTTGGCATGCCGCTTCAACGGCGGAAGCATTGAGAGGTCGCGTTGCCCTGACTTGCCATCAATGTGGAGCGGCGGGCTCGGCTGGCGCCGGGCGGGAAGCGCGCGCGGGAGGGGGGAGGGGTTTTTGTTGGGCCAAGAAGGTGAGAAGCCAACATGGGATCGGTCCGGACGGGGAAATATCATGTGCTCCCATACTCTGCATATGACACTAGTCTATGTTACTACTCCCTCCTTTCCGGTTTATAGAGATGTTTAGAGTAACATAGTAATATGTTACAGTACAAGTTACTCCCCACTATGACCAGCCTTGGCCTGTCCCAGTGCTCCACCATGTATAGCTGCTAAGCCTGCCACGTAGGCATAAAATATGATGTGGCACCAATAAACTAAGCACCTATGCATTGAACACTTGAGTTACTAAGCCATTTAATGCACTTAGCACCTCATCTGAAGAGCACTAATAGTATAGCCAGCTGCTGGCTATAAGCCTACAACCCATCTTATAGTCAACAAGTACAAAGTGCAAAGAACATGTGCTAGAGCTGGCTCTTCACAAAGAGCCCGCTTACCTTCTCTCTCCTCTTCTCTTTCCTCCAACTAAGCTCTATTGTTTATTCCTTATAGCCTGCTGACTCAGCTCTATTGTACTTGCTCTAAGCACATCTAAGCACTTTCTAGCACCCCCTTGACCGTGGACCTTGACGGTGTACGTCACCTTGTGTCTCGTAATTTTCCTCGTCATCATCTGAGTCCTAGAAGATCTCACCCACATCATCATTACCATGCAGCCGCCTTGATGGACAACGTGCGCAGAAGGAGTAGAGGTGACTGGGGATGCACCACTACCACGTCGTGGGCACTCCATATGTGCTCGTGTGCGTGCAGCGTGCATGTTTTTCCATCGGTGCTCGCTCTAAGGCCGAGGCTGCGGTCGTCTTCTTCTCCGACTAGTAGTTGAGCAACGACGGCAAAGAGGTGCTGCAAGAGATGCGTATGCGCCGTTGCGTGCGAGCTTCACCGTAGCACGACGAACCGGACATCGCCGCGGATGGCGCACACCTCCATGCAGCCGAGTGTGTGCGCATGCATGTGTTATTCACGTGCATTCTGCGGCCGAGCGTGTGTGCACGCACGTCGTGTGTATGTGCGTTGTGTGCTCCATGCTGTGCGCGTATGTGCATGAGTTGGATCGGATGGAGTTAGTGCATTGGCTTGTGTACATATTTTAGAGTGTAGATTCACTCATTTTGTTTTGTATGTAGTCCCTTATTGAAATATCTAAAAAGACTTATATTTGGGAATGGAGGGAGTATAAAACAACTTCAACTTAGCATCCTAATGTACCGTTTCTAGTGGTTAGCGAAAAGTTCATGTTCTTTTAGTTGTTTATAGATGGGCAGGCGGCAAAAAACAGGGGAAAACGTGTAAGGTTCCTTGCAGACGCTCCAACACGAGGTTCCTTGCTCCTCCTCGGTCGTCGGGAATCTATGCTCTTCAACTCTTTTCTTTTACGTGAGCTTTGTTCATCCTTTTCCCAATACGCGAGACATGTAGCATCAAGGTGCACGTGTCATGCAAGAAAATGGAGATAATCAGATAAGCAGTGCGTAAGTGAGTCGTGCGGGGGGGGGGGAGCGGGGGGAAACACTTTTCCGTAAGTGAGTCGTGCACTTCGATGGCATCTACGCAATATTTTTTTCTCCTCGATGGCACGTGAATGGCACGTGAATAATGCACGTACTCAACGATGGAGCACGGGATGGTAGCAATGACATGGTCAGCCCTTTTTTGGAGAGAGTACGTACTACTATAAATAACTTTGATGTGTCCCGTCTACTCGCAGAACGACGAGAAGCTTGATTATGCCTTCTCCCTTGCCAACGCGTGCGCGGTGGCTCGCAGCACGAGGAGAAACTTTTGCTTACAAGCGGTGGACGTGCAGCAGTTCATTTGGTGTCAGATTGCCAGAAGCACTACTGTAGAACCATCGACTTCCGGAAGAGGCGAAGAGCCAAGCGTAAGGTCACCTACTAACCTTAGGCTAGGCGTAGTGGGAATAACATAAATAGAGGAACCTCCTTTTTTTATTCTAGAAACAACCACACGTTAATATCAAGGTGCTGGTTACATGGAACAAATTTCCTGCAGTCCATGCTCAGCCCTCCTCTATGTCTCTTCTCAGCTAGCCAGCGGACGCACGGAGCCCATCGTCTGTTTGCTTACATCTGGCCCCACATGTCAGTGAAAACGCAAGAGGACCCACTGAACCTGCACATCTTTCACCTCGACGTGCTGGTGATGAAAAACAAATCCAAGAAAGATCTTCGGTGGTCGCTTTTGGAGTTACTCAAGAGTAGTAAGATTCTATTTACAGTTTAACCCAAGATGCACATCTCGTGGCATCAACTACCACTCTATTTTCTTTCATGACACGACCTGGATGCTGGATGTCCCACGTGTCGGCAAAAGGAGGATGAACCCGACCAAATCTTCGGTTGTGCTGTCGGACTAGACTAGTTGTGCTAACTTAAAATTTTTATTGTGTACTCCCTCCATTCCAAAATACTTGACTTCCATTTGTCCAAAAATGGATGTACCTACATACTAAAACATGTCTAGATACATATATATTTTGACAAATAGAAGTCATGTATTGTGCAACGGAGGGAGTAGAATGGATGCAAATTTTTGTATTGGGAAGAAGAGTACATCCATATATTGATAGAGCGCAATTTAGTAGATGTTCTATCACTTTTAGCTAGCACAGAGGCTATAGATGAGATTAGTGCACTTGTTGATACTCCTACTTGGTATGCGTGTTGCTGCTTAGACGCAGAGAAAGACGGACTAGAGGGAGTACTAGAATAGAGGCTAGACATGAGACTAGATGCGAGGAAGCAACATCTACTTCTTTACACTCGAAGAAGAAAGAAGCACGCAAGATCGAGCCTCCGCAGATCAACAATGAATGCATCAAGAAGGCACTAATCCAACTTACAGGAGTAGTAAAATGTATTCTTGTGGTTCTTGTTTTCTTTAGTCTTGATTTTCTAGTCAAAATTATTGTTGGAGTTCGTGCAAAACGGAGGTCCGTTTGGGGTCGTGCATTGCAGTTGGCCTTACAAGTGAGACCACAGTTAAGGAAACCGACTATCGGCAAACCCCCACCTCGCCCGTCGCGCGATGGCTGAGTTAGAGAAACGATGAGGTTGAAGAGATTGCTCTAGCACGGACTCCAAGAAATATGGTGTCAGATGGAAGTCGTGCTGGTGGCGTGTGACGTACTCCTGGACATGAATGCTTGTTCTGGCCCATGCCACCCTACTACTCCTACTACTTACTATATAGTACTACTGGTATCGAGGATTCGAGGTGCTGGTTACGTAGTAGAGTACAATATGGCTACAGTAAAAACACCCGCACAACGCGCGAAGCATGTGAAGCTAGTACAAATAGTGTACTACTATTGTTGATTGGCCTCATCCGGTAACCTGTTGCAATGCACGTACAATTAAGTATTCGGAAAATATTTTTTTGCCTCGTCGCACCACTCACTCATAGAAGCGACTCGAAAGCCATTCATAAACTTAGTAAGTTTATCACAGGCATATCATTTTATTACATACAACAGGTCATCAACCCACATCGACAACGAGGATACATTATAAATACTAAAGTTTTCACCACACAACAAATAACAAGCAATGAAATGAACTTCAACTCAACCATTCCTCGGCGTTGGAAATGCTTGCTTTGAACCAGAAGTGATTCTCTGGGATGGGCCATCCATTGTCGATCTGGAGACCAACGCAGGACTGATCATCTAGGCTGAAGTGGCATACTATATCAGTACCAGGGTAGGGAACCACCCAAATGTCCGAGGTATAGACACAGTTGCTTCTCATAAATGGTAGTAACGTTGTGTCAACAGCAGTTGGATCGCCTTTCACCATCATTGGATAGTTTTGTCCAAGGAAGAGCGAGTTTTCTACAAGACTATCAATTCTGTACCAGGGAGAAGGAGTTGGCGCTAGCATGCTAGTATCCATCCCGAATACCATGCAATGGGTGTTGGAATAGGTCCGGAGAGTGCGGCCATGGGAGACTACATTGCTTCCTTAGCAGTAACATCATCAGTGGGCTGTATACACACAAGAAGAGGTGATCCATCGGAATTAGTTGCCAGGCGCCAAATAGTATATGGGCGATGCTCGTCCTCATGCTCGTGATCATCACCATCTTCATCTCCCCCTTGGTTATAAATGTTGGCAGGACCTTGGAAACACAAAAAGAAGGTTAATTAGTAAAGGGAAAGTTGCTAACCCGCATGCATGTGGATGAAACAATTATAACTACGGTGGAAGACAAACATACCGAAACAACGACTCCATGCAAAAACAGTGCCACGAGTGGTGGCAGCAAACACAAGGCCCTCGTATTCAATTGCATCACAGTACTCATCCGTGTACAAAAACTGATTTTTGAGCAATATCCATCAAGTCAAACCAGCAAGGACGGCAACAAGCTTGTCGAAGATAGAAACAACTTCATAGTTGTTGTAATTCCAAGAGCGGTTGGGAACTCGAGAAATTGCTATCTTCCGTAGAAGACAGTCACCATGATTGTATTTGAACGTGCATACAATACCGGTGTGCTCAACCTCTGGGGAGTCTGCTGAGATTTTTGGAAGTGGAACCCGGTCACGAGTGTACACATTCAGAAGTTCCCACTCGTAGTTGGACCCAATGTAAACAACCCAATCTCCATTTGCGCCTGCCCAAGCCTTGCCCTCAAGCGATGGCATCTTAACATCATACGTATCATTATCAAGCGGCATCAACTTGCACAGGGCGAGGCTTCCGTCGTGACGGCCCCAGTCATCAGGGTCACGGTGAAGAAGATAGGGGAGATCAAACCGCTCCTTGACTCTTGGGTTCCTTGTAATGATGTCATTAGTTGAGTCAAGAATGGGCTTGAACGAACCTGCCATGCTAGCCGAGGTGATGACGTTGCACCGATCAATGAGTTCCTCCACCATGTCATCTTTCAGATTGGGGCAAGAATAACGGGGTCATTTCCGTCCTGTTCCCTCCATGGAGTAGATGATCGAACAATGGCAGAAGAAAGGGTGAAGGGCTGAAGGGAAATGGAGGAGGGAGAGGAAGAGCGTGTGACAGCGGTTCCAAATCGAGAGGGAAAGGCGAAGAGTCGGTGGACGGTTGCCAGTTTACCACGGTTCATGAAGGGGCGCCCCGACCTACACGTCAGTTCGGAAATACTCCTACTACTCGCTGTCGTTTCACTGATATGTTGGAACAGGACCACATGTCAAAGAAACATGGTGTGTAATTTCTCGTGCAAAATGCAATCTGGCCGCGTTGGCCCGAGGTGCCGCATTAGTTTTTTTTTTGAAAGTTTGCCGCATTAGTTATCGACCTTTATTTTTTTAACATGCAATCTGAATGGATAGCTCATGTGGTCATCACACGTGAGTCGATATAGTGATGGTTGATTCGCCCGAGCAACTCATTACTATGGGAATATGGGAGTACTAGTGGATTCAAGGAACAGAGAAATGATGGTTGCTTCATCCGAGCAACTTACTGTGGCGAAGGTGGGACTCTGTGATTTGACTGCTCACTAGTCATTACTACTGCAGCGCAACGACCGTGTTGACATCGGATTTTGGCAAGGTGCAAAAGGCAAGTAAGATGGCCTCAAGTGAAAGAGTTTTCAGCATGCAAAGTTTCAGGTCGCTGAGTGGAATAACTTTGATGTTTAATTTATCGCTATTCGACCTCATCTCGGTGGCCGAAGTTATACTCCGAGTGACAGAATTGAACATTCCGAGTGGTTTTCGGCCGATCATGCCTTCAAGACAACCTCGGATGAAGGAGTATTCTGAAGGAATTGTCTTCGTCTCGTCGAAGCAATCGATTTTCATATATAAATCATCTCAATCCGAGTTCATATGCAAAAGTTATAGTCAATACGGTCTGGACAGGCCAGAGACCTAAATATTACGCTTGACACCAGACACATGTTGATAAGTGTCTGATGCAATGCGTGAGCAATTCGGCCTTCAAGATGGCCTTGAATTGAAAAACCTTCAACATAGAAAACTTTCGTCTCGTCGAGCCGATCGATTTTCATATATAATTCGTCTCAATCCGTGGTCGTATGAGGCCTGGAGAGACAAATCAAGATCAGGTTATGTTTTCAGTCGGAAAATCCGAGTGAAAAGTTTACCATCCGAGTGAAAGTTTACGGTCGAGTGAAAGTTTACTGTTCGAGTGAAAGTTTGCTGACTGGATGAGCTTATTATTATCCAAGTGGAAATATAGTCATCCGAGTGGAAATATGGTCATCCGAGTGAAATTGTCCTGCAGGTGAAGATATTCCGAGTGAAAACCTACCGATCGAGTAAAAGGTCGAGTGAAAACCTACCGATCGAGTAAAAGGTCGAGTGAAAACCTACCGATCGAGTAAAAGGTCGAAAGCCTACCGATCGAGTAAAAGGTCGAGTGAAAACCTACCGATCGAGTAAAAGGTCGAGTGAAAACCTACCGATCAAGTAAAAGGTCGATCGAGTAAAAGGTCGAGTGAAAACTGATCGATCAAGTAAAAAATTGTCTTCCGACTGAAAATGTGGTCATCATCCGAGCGAAAGATTGTCTTCCGAGTGAAAATATAGTCATCCGAGTGAAAAGATCCAGTCGAGTGAAAGACTCTAATATCCGAGTGGATGAGCTCAAATCCGAGTGAAACTGAACATGTGCCCAAAAGTTTATCAAGATGATCTCGGATGGAAAAGTGTTCAATACAGAAGTTGTGCGTATCATCAAGACGATAAAGTTTGGTTTTGGAGTCATCGTCGTCAGAGATAGTATATGGCCTGCAAATTCACTACAAGACACGGATAATTCAGTCTACCGCAAGACCGAGTCCGACTGGAAGGTAAGACGACCTCGAAAAGTGTTCAAGATGGCCTTATTTGAAAAAGTGATCAACATGAGAGTTGCTCGTATCATCGAGGCGCACAAGTTTGGTATTTGGGCCATCTTGATCGGAGGTCATATGGAGGCTCGGCGGCCTGCACAAGGAGGAAGACAGAAGTTCGGCCAGATTCAGACTCAATCCGAGTTGGAATAGAACTAGGACTCTAGGACGCGAATTGATGTAATTTTTCTTGTAAGGAAAGCCTAGATGAATCCTTTACTTGTACGGGAAGTCCAGCCGCCTCTTATATATGTTGGGGGTGACGGCCGATTGAACAACACACAATCAAACAAATCAATATACTACTTTTTCATCTACGTTTTATCTCTCCACCGTTTTTCTCTCTCGTTCTTCGCTGTTCTTCGTGTTTGAGAGCTGCGAATCCCGAGGCTCTAGGGGCGAGCGAATCGACCTAGGGCAGCCCATAGCCGCCGCACTCCCTGACGGGGTCCCTCCCGGGGGTGTGGGGTTTTCGGGTCTGCAAAAGCGCCCGCCGACTGTCTTGCGTATCGCGCTGTCGGTCGGGTCTCCTTCGACGTGAGCTGCGGTGCATCACCCCCGGTGTCGAGGGTACACGTGACGTGTTCGTGTGTCAAGACACTTTTTGGTGACTCCGCTGGGGAACGAAGATCGATCATCATCATCCACCATGTCTGATCTTCCCAAGCCATCTGAGGTAGACGCCGATAACATCATTAAGCCCAGTCTTGATGAGATATCGGCCGATCATCGCCAAGTCTATGAGGAGTACAAGAAGGCGCGCGAGGAGACGGACTTGCAGGAGTTCCTTGCAAAGTTCAAGAAGGATCGCCAAGGCAACATCACTCCGATTGAAGAAATCAAGTTCCCTCCTTTGCAAGCCAAGTAGGTTAAACCCTCTGTAAGTACTGCCTTTTCTCCTGAGCAGTGGGCTGAGATTGAAAGTCGTATTGCTGATGGTAACAATCTAGTCTATCAAACTTTCATAGAAAATACTAATGCTCAGAAGAATACATCTCAATCGACTAGTGGTAATGATGGTGTAGCTGCTAGTGTGCAAAACCCTAATCTGGCTTTACCTATCTCATCGGCGCCTCCCGTGCCGATGACTTATTATCCTACCCAAACAAATCAGATTGTGGCTGCACCCATTAATCCTATTATGAGCATGCCAGGTTCGGTGGTGACGCCGAACCAAACCCTACCTACAGCTACAACCACTCAGCCAATACCAAATTATGGGTCGACATACCTGCCACAATTCCTACCTACAGCTAGTAACCCTACTCCTCCTATGCCACTGACACCAGCTTCATCGTCTACTATGGATGATGGTTTAGCTAATCTTAGAGAGGAGATGGCTAAGATGCTTCGAGAGAATTTTGGAGTTGAGTTACCTCGGAATCGGATTTACCAAAAGCCGTACCCCGAGTACTTTGATGCCATCCAGTGCCCTCCAGGATATAAAATTCCAAATTTTGTTAAGTTTAATGGAGAAGGCACAAAAACCACATGGGAGCATGTTAGTCAATACTTAGCACAATTGGGTGAGGAAGGCTCACTGAATGAGTTGAAAGTGCGTTTATTTCCTTTGTCATTGACTGGTACCGCATTTTCATGGTTTTCTTCTTTACCACATGGTTCCATTCGAGTTTGGTCGCAGCTAGAGCAGAAATTTCATGATCACTTTTATAGCGGCGACAATGAACTCAAGTTGTCACATCTAACATCGGTTAAGCAGAAGCATGATGAATCGGTCTCCGATTACGTCAAGAGATTTAGAGAAACGAAAAACCGGTGTTTTAGTTTGGTGATAACCGAGAGAGACTTGGCAGACCTAGTGTTGAGTGGTTTGAGAACTCCCATTAGAGAAAAGCTAGAAGGCTATGAGTTCTTAAATATCAACCAAGTCTTACAAAGGGCTTTGGCTCAGGAAAGCCGAAGCAAAGACCTCAAAGAAGTGCATAGATACAAAGCCGATCGTCCAAAGATAAATACGGTGGAATATGACAGTGATCACTCGGACGATGAGGGTGATGTTTTTGCTACTGAATTTGTTTGGCCATCTAAGGCCAAACCCTTTACTTGCAATGATCTGAAACCGATTCATAAGAATCGTGATGAAGAGATGAAGTTTACTTTTAACATTGCTAAGTGTGATAGAATATTTGATGCTTTGCTGCAGGCTAAGATTATTAGAATATCTCATACTTTACCGCCGTTTGAAGAGCTAAAACGGCGTGCTTATTGCAAGTATCATAACTCTTTTTCTCATGCTACTAACGATTGCAATGTTTTTCGACGACAGATACAATCGGCCATTAATGACGGACGATTGAACTTTTCTGAGATGCAAGTTGATAAACAACCTTTTCCCATGAATACCATGGATTTGGAGGGGAAGAAGCTACTCATTCGGCCGGAGGTGGCCGAATCTGCTAATAAAGCTAATGTCATTGTTGGTGAGCCCAGGAAAGACAAGGAGGACAACAGGGTCTTGGGGAGACAGGTTGTGCTTGATAAGCAACCCGATGGCAAGGAAGTAATCAAAATCACCATCAAGAATCCTACACTCGGGGGGCAACCGCAAGTGCAGGAAAATACTCGTGTTAAATTTGTCAAGCCCAAGAGTCCAGAAGTTGGCAAGTGGAAGAAGAATGAAGTTAAAATGCAGCGCAAGCGGATCAAGCCAACTTTTGATATGTTGCTGTCCAAATATGCTAACCAGTCGGACGGTTCTAGTTTCAATCGACCGACTCATCTGAAACGACCAAGGTCACCATCAGTTGATATGTTCAGTCGGTATACAAAACCAAGTGGACCAAGGGCGCAGTTTTCAGAAGAGCGGAAGCAACCTGTGTGGGATCGACTTGATTACTCATATAATGGCCGGCTCAACATCGGTGACTATCAGTCGGCTGGTAAAAATATGCGACCGGATGGAAATTATCCGAGTGTAAGAATACACCCAAGTGGAAGCTATCCGAGTGAAAAAATGTGGATGGGTAGATTCCATCCGACTGAGTTCCATCCGAGTGGATACCATCCGAGTGACATCAATCCGAGTGGATTCCATCCAAGTAAAAAGGTGCGCCCGAGTGGAAATTTCATGCATCTGGAAAGTCAGAAAGAATGGCGTATTAAGTCACCGAGTGTTGCAGCAGTTGAGTCGGGAAAAGGCAAGGAGAAAATGGATGTCGACTCACTTATCTTGGGCACCGAAACATTTGCCATACAGCAGCCTATTGTGCATAGCAATCCGACTGAGCCGATACTTTCTATCGAGCCAAAGCACTCGGCTAATGACCATGAAGCAAGCACCAGCCGAGTAAAAACGAGAGATCCTAAATACACTCAGCCAAAGTGGTGTCCTCCAGGGCTAACAAAGACACAGAAGAGGAAACTACAGAGGTTAAGGAGTCAAGAGATGGCAGAACAGGAGGCCGAGAAGCAAAGAGATAAGTTGTTCAATGACACTCGGCCCATGGTTCCAGCAAAACAAGTGTGGAGGCCAAAACAAATACAAGATACATCAGCTTCTACATCTATCACAGAAGTGCCTACACCATCCAAAGAGGACGATGCTACAGCTATTACATCGTCTGCAACACTTCTTACTTCTCCTTCACTCGACCAGATTTCAGAATCGGTCGATCCGCTTGAAGAAGAGGCTGATATGGTGGACTATGAATCTACACCGGTTCATGAAGGTATGGATATCAATATGGTGTATTACTTACCTGCTGAGTTTCGTGCTGTAGATGAGGAAGGGGAAGTTGCTCAGCTGGATTTTGGTCCTAAAAATGCAATATTCGAGAAGCCAAAAGAACCAGTAAAGCATCTGAAACCATTATATCTCAGAGGTCATATCAATGGGTCGCCGCTCACTCGGATGCTTGTTGATGGTGGTGCTGTGGTAAATCTTATGCCCTATTCGGTCTTCAAGAAATTGGGTTTGCCTGATGAAGAATTGATCAAGACCAATATGGTGCTCAACGGGTTTGAAGGCAAAGAGAAAACTCAAGCCAAAGGTGTAATGTATGTGGAGCTTACAGTCGGAAGCAAAACTTTGGCTACTGCATTCTTTGTCACTGAGGTGCAAGGTAACTACAATGTTATACTAGGCCGTGATTGGGTTCATGCAAACCAGTGCGTGCCATCCACTATGCACCAGTTTTTGATTCAGTGGGTTGATGATGAAGTGGAAGTCATTCATGCGGATAACTCGGTCTGTGTTGCTTTGGCCGATGCATCGGTGGATTGGCAACATCCCAATGCTACTTGCTTGACGGGACGTGACTTATCAGAGTTTGATTTTCTCAGCGCGACCAAGAATGGTTTTGTGCCCGTGTCTTTAAAGCCGACTGAATGCAATCGGCTCCAAGGTATGATATGTTTAAATGGATCCTAGTTCCGAGTGGTTACAAAAACGTCTTGCAAAATATCGGTCCAGCGAGAATGATATGTATGAGTCTATTGAGGAGTTGGATGACATGGATAAACATGGACAAGGTTTTACATCGGCCGATCCGTTAGAAGAGGTAGATATCGGAGACGGATCAGTCAGTCGACCGACATTTATAAACAAAAATTTGAAAGCCGATTGTAAAGCTAAATTAATCGAGCTATTGAAAGAATATGTTTGTTGCTTTGCATGGGAATATCATGAGATGCCAGGGTTGAGCCGAGAGCTAGTGGAGCATCGGTTGCCTATAAAGGCCGGTTTTAGACCTTATAAACAGTCGGCCAGAAAGTTTAATCCGAAAACATATGACCGGATCAAGGAAGAGATCGGTCGACTGCTTGAAGCTAAATTCATTCGACCTTGCAGGTATGCCGAGTGGATTTCTAACATTGTCCCAGTGGAGAAGAAGGGATCCGGCAAGTTGAGGGTGTGCATTGACTTCAGAGATGTGAATAGGGCTACACCCAAAGATGAGTATCCCATGCCAATAGCCGATATGCTTATTAATGATGCTTCTGGACATAAGGTTATTAGCTTTCTAGATGGTAATGCCGGATACAATCAAATTTTTATGGCTGAAGAGGACATGTACAAAACAGCTTTCCGATGTCCTGGTTTCCTTGGTTTATTCGAGTGGACAGTGATGGCATTCGGATTGAAAAATGTTGGGGCCACATATCAAAGGGCTATGAATTTGATTTTTCATGATTTACTCGGTGTCATACTTGAAGTTTATATTGATGATATTGTTGTCAAATCGGATGCTTTTGAATCCCACTTGGCCGATTTGCGTTTAGCTTTTGAAAGGATGAAAAAGTATGGACTAAAGATGAATCCTTTGAAGTGTGCATTCGGCGTGTCAGCTGGAAATTTTTTGGGTTTCATTATTCATGAAGATGGCATCGAAATCGATCCCAAAAAGATAGAGGCCATACAGAAAGTGGAGGCTCCGACATGCAAGAAAGATATGCAAAAGTTCCTTGGCAAAGTCAATTATTTGAGAAGGTTCATAGCTAATCTGTCAGGGAAAGTTGATGCATTTACTCCTATCCTTCGGTTAAAGAATGATGTTGATTTCACTTGGGGGGCAAAACAGCAAGAAGCCTTTGATATGATCAAGAATTATTTGTGCACTCCTCCGGTGATGAAAGCACCCAAGCATAGAGAGCCTTTCAAACTTTATATCGCAGCAGAGGAAGGTGTTATTGGTGCTGTTTTGACTCAAGATACCGAAGGAAAAGAGCATGCCATTACATATTTGAGCAGACGTTTATTGGACGCCGAGACAAGGTATACATTTATTGAAAAACTATGTCTATGCTTATATTACGCTTGCACAAAATTGAGACATTACCTAGTACCGAGTGCTTGTGTAGTAGCTTGTCAAACCGATGTCATTAAGTACATGTTGCATTGGCCAATTCTTAGTGGTAGAATTGGCAAGTGGGCTTATACTTTGATTGAGTATGATTTGGCTTATGAATCTCTAAAATCCATGAAAGGCCAAATTGTTGCTAATTTCATTGTTGAACATCGGATTAATGACAAGCATGATGTTGATATGAACCTTGTTTCATTAGTGCCATGGAGATTGTATTTTGATGGTTCAGTTTGTAGCAATGGCCAAGGTGTTGGTATTGTTTATATATCTCCTCATGGTGCTGTTTTTGAAGCCTCATGCCGCTTAGAATATTTTTGCACAAACAATCAAGCCGAATATGAAGCATTGTTATTCGGTCTAGAGATGTTACTTGCTATAGGTGTTACACATATTGAGGCTTACGGTGATTCGTTACTAGTAGTGCAGCAAATATCTAGAGTCTTTCAGTGTTTTGACGAATCACTTAATGTTTATCTTGATAAATGTCTAGATATAATTTCTACTTTGGATTGTTTTAGCATTGCACATATATCTAGACATGACAACTGGAAAGCAAATGAGTTGGCACAACAAGCATCTGGATATCATGTTGATCATGGCATGTTTCATATCTCTCAAAGACCGATGTCTTGTCTTGCCAATATGGGAGAGGCCGAACCTGAACCCACTGATTCGGCCATTAACAAAAAATCTAGTGCAGGTGATAATTCCGACTGGAGAAAGCCTATTGTTGATTACTTGTGCAATCCGAGTGAAAGGGTGGACAGGGCTGTTCGGCGTATGGCTTTCAAGTATACAATGAGAGATGATGGTCTTTATCGCCGAACGGTCGATGATGTTCTTCTAAAGTGTTTAGATGAGGACCAGGCAAGAGTTGCTATGGGAGAAGTGCATGAAGGTATTTGTGGCACTCATCAGTCGGCTCCCAAAATGAAATGGTTATTGCGACGTGCTGGGTTTTATTGGCCGACTATGATTAATGATTGCTTCAGATATTATAAAGGGTGTGAAGCTTGTCAAAAGTTTGGTGATATTCAATTGGCTCCTGCTGCTATGTTACATCCTATTATCAAACCGTGGCCTTTCAGAGGTTGGGGTTTAGATTTCATTGGACAAATCCACCCATCTTCCTCAAAAGGGCATCGGTTCGTATTGGTGGCAACTGATTATTTCACTAAATGGTCTGAAGCAGTACCTCTCAAGAACATGACACATACGGAGGTAATTCAATTCATAACCGAGCACATTATTCATAGATTCGGTATTCCTCAAACGTTAACTACAGATCAAGGTTCATCTTTTATGTCACACCAAGTTAGAGAGTTTGCCGAATCTTATAATATAAAGTTGCTCAATTCCTCTCCATATTATGCCCAAGCTAATGGACAAGCTGAGTCTAGCAATAAAATTCTAATCAAGCTCATCAAGAAGAAGATTAAGGACAATCCGAGGAGATGGCATGAGTTGTTGTCTGAAGCTTTATGGGCACACAGAATTTCAAGGCATGGTGCTACGAAGGTGACTCCATATGAGCTAGTATATGGTCAGGAGCCTATTTTACCAGTGGAGGTAAATTTGAATGCTTTGAGAATAGCCACACAAAATGATTTATCGGCAGTAGACTTTTATAACTTAATGATGGACAATATTGATGAGGTTGCCAATAAACGTTTGGTTGCTTTAGAGTCCATAGAGAGAGATAAGTTGAGGGTAGCAAGAGCCTACAATAAGAAAGTTAAGTTGAAGCATTTTCAAGTTGGTGAACTCGTCTGGAAAGTGATTCTGCCGATTGTTTCAAGAGATAGAAAATTCGGGAAGTGGTCTCCAAGTTGGGAGGGTCCTTTTAGGATTATAAGGGTTGTTCCTGGAAATTCATATTTGGTAGAATCAATACAAGGGGCAGTGTTACCTCGAGCTCTCAACGGAAAATATTTGAAGAAGTACCACCCGAGTGTGTGGCAGGAAGCCTGAGTAGGCAATGGCCGATATACGATTATCGCCCTTAGCACGAACATGGCCGATACATAATTATCGCCCTGAGGAAAATAATTGGCCGATGGAGTGTTGACATCGTCCTTAGAACAAACACCGTGCATATTATTTTTCGGCATGCAAGCTTTGCCGAAAAACAGGGGGGCATGTGTTAACATCGGATTTTGGCAAGGTGCAAAAGGCAAGTAAGATGGCCTCAAGTGAAAGAGTTTTCAGCATGCAAAGTTTCAGGTCGCTGAGTGGAATAACTTTGATGTTTAATTTATCGCTATTCGACCTCATCTCGGTGGCCGAAGTTATACTCCGAGTGACAGAATTGAACATTCCGAGTGGTTTTCGGCCGATCATGCCTTCAAGACAACCTCGGATGAAGGAGTATTCTGAAGGAATTGTCTTCGTCTCGTCGAAGCAATTGATTTTCATATATAAATCATCTCAATCCGAGTTCATATGCAAAAGTTATAGTCAATACGGTCCGGACAGGCCAGAGACCTAAATATTACGCTTGACACCAGACACATGTTGATGAGTGTCTGATGCAATGTGTGAGCAATTAGGCCTTCAAGATGGCCTTGAATTGAAAAACCTTCAACATAGAAAAGTTTCGTCTCGTCGAGCCGATCGATTTTCATATATAATTCGTCTCAATCCGTGGTCGTATGAGGCCTGGAGAGACAAATCAAGATCAGGTTATGTTTTCAGTCGGAAAATCCGAGTGAAAAGTTTACCATCCGAGTGAAAGTTTACGGTCGAGTGAAAGTTTGCTGACTGGATGAGCTTATTATTATCCAAGTGGAAATATAGTCATCCGAGTGGAAATATGGTCATCCGAGTGAAATTGTCCTCCAGGTGAAGATATTCCGAGTGAAAACCTACCGATCGAGTAAAAGGTCGAGTGAAAACCTACCGATCGAGTAAAAGGTTGAGTGAAAACCTACCGATCGAGTAAAAGGTCGAAAGCCTACCGATCGAGTAAAAGGTCGAGTGAAAACCTACCGATCGAGTAAAAGGTCGAGTGAAAACCTACCGATCGAGTAAAAGGTCGATCGAGTAAAAGGTCGAGTGAAAACTGATCGATCAAGTAAAAAATTGTCTTCCGACTGAAAATGTGGTCATCATCCGAGTGAAAGATTGTCTTCCGAGTGAAAATATAGTCATCCGAGTGAAAAGATCCAGTCGAGTGAAAGACTCTAATATCCGAGTGGATGAGCTCAAATCCGAGTGAAACTGAACATGTGCCCAAAAGTTTATCAAGATGATCTCGGATGGAAAAGTGTTCAATACAGAAGTTGTGCGTATCATCAAGACGATAAACTTTGGTTTTGGAGTCATTGTCGTCATAGATAGTATATGGCCTGCAAATGCACTACAAGACTCGGATAATTCAGTCTACCGCAAGACCGAGTCCGACTGGAAGGTAAGACGACCTCGAAAAGTGTTCAAGATGGCCTTATTTGAAAAAGTGATCAACATGAGAGTTGTTCGTATCATCGAGGCGCACAAGTTTGGTATTTGGGCCATCTTGATCGGAGGTCATATGGAGGCTCGGCGGCCTGCACAAGGAGGAAGACAGAAGTTGGGCCAGATTCAGACTGAATCCGAGTTGGAATAGAACTAGGACTCTAGGACGCGAATTGATGTAATTTTTCTTGTAAGGAAAGCCTAGATGAATCCTTTACTTGTATGGGAAGTCCAGCCGCCTCTTATATATGTTGGGGGTGACGGCCGATTGAACAACACACAATCGAACAAATCAATATACTACTTTTTCATCTACGTTTTATCTCTCCACCGTTTTTCTCTCTCGTTCTTCGCTGTTCTTTGTGTTTGAGAGCTGCGAATCCCGAGGCTCTAGGGGCGAGCGAATCGACCTAGGGCAGCCCATAGCCGCCGCACTCCCTGACGGGGTCCCTCCCGGGGGTGTGGGGTTTTCGGGTCTGCAAAAGCGCCCGCCGACTGTCTTGCGTATCGCGTTGTCGGTCGGGTCTCCTTCGACGTGAGCTGCGGTGCATCACCCCCGGCGTCGAGGGTACACGTGACGTGTTCGTGTGTCAACAGACCGGGGTGAATCTTTCCCTGAAGTTGTGTTATGCACTCAATATTTCTGCATGGCAGGTGGAGCCGGATGAAGGATGTCCAACATGTCGGCGAAACGAAGTTGAATTGTTTCTGGCATTGCTATCAACCCTTCAGGATTTGTTTATATGTACGCATAATTTTGATGAAATTTTACTGTGATGCTATGAAGGTTTCAACTCTGGTTCCCGTAGGAAAAAAAAGGTTTCAACTTAGGATTCATGTGTCTTGCCTCGAGATTATCTCGTTACAACATTCCATCAAATACAAATGAAACTACCATGGCTAATGCATCTCAATGGTTCGCAGATCAGCGCCAATATTCACATCACAACTGAAGATAAAGTTGTGAGAAGGTGTACAAATAGAGAAAAAAATATAATTGATCGATGCTGTTCGAAGGCATGGCTCCATTTCCTTGGCAAAGTGTTCATTGCTTGGCTGCTAGTTTCACCCAGCTCTGTAGCCAAAAAAGAGGTGTATGAAGGACATCACAATACGATCATTTGTGCAACTCCACTAAAATCGGGCGGACCGTCCCTGTTTGCAAAGATATCCAGTCAGTGTGATTACAATAATAGTGGAACTAGATGATGAAACATAACACACATAAATAGAAGCCGATCACCTCTACGATCTCTCTTTAGGACTAACTTCTTGTTGTAGAAGATTAGACACGGAGTTGGATGAGGAGGATAGCAAAACCAATCTCCCTTTCCGCAGTCCCACAAAAATGTAAAAACGTTGCCCGTGTGACATTTTGGCGGAACTGCACAAAACACTCTTCAGAAAAGTGATTTGTGCAGTTCACCAAAAGGTCGCAATGGCAACGAGGTGAAAATGGATAGCCCTGTTTGCAAAAGGAAGTCGAAAGGAAATAATTACTACCCAATAACACGAGTTGAAGACACATACGCCGACAAAAAAGAAGCATGTTCCATGTAAAAAGGGAAAGATAGCACATGGTGGTTTATCAAAAATGGATTGAGGACGAGATTGCAAGATGGAAAGTACGCCGGCCGAGATACGATTTAAGCAAACAACTAAAGAAGATCCACATGCAGCAACGTGGGAAGATGGGCAGTGGAGCAAGGCCGGAGGAAGTTGTACCTGAGGGTCGTCGGGATGTTACTAGGAGGGCGCCGGCTGCCGGGATCTGCCCATGCTGCGGCAGCGAGCAAGTGGCGAAGGCCCTACCGCGCCGGAGCTTGGTCAGAGAGGACGGCGGGTACCGCAGATTGGGACGAGCTGCCTCAACACCGTCGAACGGAGAGACAATGCACATCCTCCCTTTCCGCCGGCGGACGGGATGCGGCCGGATCACTGACCAACGCTGAGAGAGAGAGGCCACAGCGGCCTTGTGTGAGATTGTGTGACGAGACTCACGAGAGACAAACCCATTTTCCATTTTCCCCACGGCAATAATTTTATATTCTACGCGTGGTACCCGACCCTCCTTCGAGTAAACAACCGCTACACCCGTCAAATTATCATGTGCGCTGCCTTTTCAAACAGAAACGAACTCCACCGTGTACCCGCGCGGGTGTGGTCGGGAATGAGACGTGAGTACGTGTGTCTTGTGTGCACTTCTTCTTTAGGTGCAGGTACGGACGTGGGTGGGTGTGAGAGAGATGGTTTGTGCGAAACAGAGGCAATGTGTTGATGATATCTCAATCAGTAAAACGTAACATATGCAATGTGTTGATGATATCTCAATCAGTAAAACAGAGGCAATGTGTTGATGATATCTCAATCAGTAAAACGTAACATATGCAATGTGTTGATGATATCTCAACAGAGTCATGGACGTGAGATATCGTTAGAATTGAAAACAGGGATGAAGTGTGTGGTTGCGCGATCGATAAGGAGTGCCATCGAATTTGTGTTTTCCCACGTCAAAGATACAGGGCGGCTGGCCTACTGGAATTTGAGAGGGCAGAGGTGCAGTTCTTCTCCGTGGCATGGATACCTACCTACAACAT
>NC_041386.1:702973871-702991990 GCF_002162155.2 Triticum dicoccoides | reverse complement strand
TATATGTGTGGGGAAGGAGAGAGACGTAGCTATGTATTGAGGGAGATCGATCGACATCCATGTATATTCGTAGCAGAGGAATAAGGTTGGGAAAAAGACAAAGGTATAGCGTCGGAGGGTTGGTGGTGGAGTGGCGTCTCACAAATGGTGGGAGAGGCCTACTAGACAAACGGAGGGTATGAGTGCAATATCAATAAGAGAGGGCGGGGGATGTCTGTCTGTCTATGCACGTGCGTGTGAGAGACGGGTCGGGAGGTATTCAAGGATGATGAGGGAGAAGATATGGTTGTGGTAAGCATGCGTAACTACATAGGAAGATCAGTTGTTGTGTGTCTGGGAAAAGGAGACACATAACTAGCGAGGTAAGTGTATCGGTGCTTGGTGAAAACGAATTATAGTCGACCTGGCTATATGTAGGGAGATCAGTTCATATACACGCCTGCATGTGTTAGAAGCAAATAAGGTCCAGAGAGGCAGACAGGGGGAGAGGGTGTGGCTAGGAGGTGGTGCGAGAGGCCTACCATGTCGAGGGGGGAGGAGTGTGCGAGCATGTGATTAATGAAAAGAGGGGCGGGAGTGTGCACCTACGTGGAATCGTATTGGACATATGGGGGCATGGACGGTGAGAAGAGAAGAGGGGAAGTATATATGTGTTTGTTGTAGGCACACTTAGCTAGAGAGGTATATCGACCGGTGTGTTCCAGAAAGAAGGAGCCGGGGGCCTACACACACCGCTGGTGGACGACCTGAAGAGAAATAATGAACGTGCGCGATGGAGGGGACGCTAAGGGTGTGTGAGGGGGGCGGGCGTGTGCATGTACGATAGAAAGTTAGCGCTAGGTAGCTACAAATAGAAGAGGATCGTGAAGGTGTAAAAGACGAACAAAGATTATAATTCATTATAAAAAGGTGGATACGGATACTTGAAAAAGATATCATAATGTAGAACATTGATTATAATTTGGGCTAATGTGTGGTTTTTGCAACTCAGGTCTAAATACTTGTCATAATGTAGGGGGCGGGGCACTATACTTTGTGTGGTAAACACGGTGTACGTATGGAACATGGATCAGATTATGAATATATAGTTAGTGCATCCAATGTACTATTATTTGGAATCAACATCAAGTGTATTCAAAAAATAGAATTCGAGTTCATGTAGTACACATAGTTCATATCTATCTCTATAGTAATCATGTGGTGTGTTATTAAGGTAATATACGAATGATCGTTGAAGTTGGCAACAATCATGATTGTAGATTCTTATTGAAATAGAGAAACGAATTCAAATTTAGTTCGAATTGCAGCGGTAGTATAGACATTTGGAATGAACTAAAATGTTGGTATGAGTAGGTTACATACATTATACGGCAAGCGAAAAAAATTAATCAGACATAACATGGATTCATACTCCCTCCTTCCATCTATATAGGGCGTAATGAGATTTTTAAGACCGCCTTTGACTATTGACAAGATTAATAGTACATGACATGCACAATGTGAAAATTATATCATTGAAAGAACCTTTCACAGACGAAGTTAACGGAGTGCTTTGTGTAAGTTGCATGTCATATATCATTGCTCTAATATTTGGTCAAAGTTAGCATCAAAAAACACATTAGGCCCTATATAGATGGAAGGAGGGATTAGCTTTGAATAGCATTTGTATAGTAAAACGGGGCAAGACTCTCTCTTTGTGTGGTGTGAATAGTTTTATTTTTTTCATTTTCTTTTTGGTTGAGGGAAGTGTGAATTGATTTGGTACGTACAAGTACAATATCACTACACATTAGGCTTGTCCCTAAAATTCAACCCGCGTCTTGTTATATCCCGAAAATTTAGATATCGTGCTCCCAAAACTGGCGCCTTCACAACCCGCGCCTTGCTATCCCGAAATTGCAACGCGCGCGAAAACTCCCTCCAGCTGCCAAATCCCGACACGTGAAATCCCCCTTCTAACCGTGAGCCAAAAGGGCCGCTAGTTCAAATCGGTGGGGGGTACTTTTGTAACACACCCTACATTTTGGACAAGCGCGTCCCTAAGTCATGCTTCACCCCCTCCCATCGCCCCCTTTTTGCCATTCGAAATCCCAGGCCGCCATAACCTCTCCGCTCCAGACGCGAAACCCCACTTCTCCGTCCGCCACGTCACCGCTGCCCAGCCGGAGCCTATTCCCCGACAACATCGTCCATCGCAACAGCTCGACGTCCCTCGTCCAACTCCCCGGATGAGGATCCGTCGTCCATCTCACCGTCCGGCCGGTTCAGCCGCCCCGTCCTCCACCTCCAAGGAGCTGCTCCGACGATCGCCTCATCTATCGCGGCTGCTCCATCCCCACAGCGCCGCCATAACCTGCTCCACCGGAACCGCAGCATCCTCACCGACTCCTCGGACGAAGCCGAGGCCTACTCGGCGCCACCAAAGAGGTTGTACACTCATCGCATCGCACCTTCTCCTTAACTCAACCACTCGGCGCCGACGGTGCTCCATCCCGCACCCCATGGAGCGGCTACCTTGAAGCCGGCGCCGTGGGAGCCATCTCCATGGCGGTTCTACCCCAGTGCGAGGCCCCTTCGGCGGCGGCGTCCATACCAGCAGGGGCTGCTGCTGCTGCTCCGGCTCTTGCTCGCTCGCTCACGCTGCTGCTGCTAGTCTGGCTCTCGCTCGATGGCTCGCTCGCCCAGCTGTTGCTGGAGCTCTCCCCCTCGCTCGTGCTGCTGCTCTGCTCCGATTAAGCCACACTTCAGTCCACTAAATCGACTTTTGGGTCAGTCGATTTTTAGGGGTTGGGGGGTTGGGGGATCGCCGGACTTAAGGAAGAACCACCCGCAGCGGGGACAGGGGCTCACCGGAGAGGTACCCCACTATCTATCTTAGGGTTCAGGGTGGGGGGCGGGGGGCCTAGAGGGCTGGCCGGGGCGGCGGTGGCGAGTTGTTTCTGGGCGGCGAGGCGGCGCTGGGGCCGGTGGTTTGGCCGGTGGTGGCTGGCGGCTCAGGGGGGTGCAGGTTGAAGATGAACTGCAGGCCCTCCCTAAACTACATGTCAAGTTCAGATTTAACAGTTTTTACCTCATCTGTTGTAGTCAGGTGGTTTTTGGTGATGTTAATTTTACATCCATTTTACATCATCTATTGGAGATGCTATTAGAATCCCACTTGAGATTGACGATGTCTGTCTTGTGCTGCTTCAGCCTTGACGTCTTACGGCTCACCGGAGCTGCTCCAACAACAGAACGATCCATCACAACAGAGCAGTGCCCTAGACGCCGTATACAGATTCATCAGATCTTCCTCCACACCTGCGACAGCCACCTCTGCCTCAACTGCTTCAGCGACCAACCCAATGATGCTGAGGTCGACACGGCTACGGCAAAGAGGTTGTACACTTGTTGCATCACTTATTACTATACATTCACGTCGATCCATTAGGGCTATTTCGGTTCAACGGAAAAACATAGCAATAGGGAATTTTTCAATGGCACTCTACTATTCAATTATTCATGCATTTTGTTGAAAGGAATGAAGCAAAACATCCACCTGAACCTACTTTTCAAAATCCTATGCATCAAAACAAGACCAAGTGCATTAGTGCCAGAATAACATTCTAACTGTACACGCTTTCATATGGTTTCTCTTTATTTTGGCCATGTTTCTATGCATTCCTCTGCTCTTCCAATTCCTGTAAACCAAACACCCAAGTTGACAGAAATCTTGTGTTTACAAATCCTCTGTTCACCATGTGCATTTCCTATCCTATTCCGGTGTTTTTCCTATCCCTGCGTTTTAAGAATCATGCAAGCCAAATGAGCCCTTACAGAATTACTTCAGTTACAGGTACGTGTCGAAGGGAACTTTGTGTGGTTTGTCCTGCTCCTGCCGCGACGTCGTCCACCTTACCTGAGATGCTCCATCGACAGAAGCATCCACCAAACCAGACATCACGACTCCTGACCATCTTTCGCCGCCTCAGATCTCCTTCCCTGCTGCCGGCACCCACCCCAACGGCATCACCATCATCGACTCAGCAGATGAACCTAAGGAGTACACGGGTCCACAAGAGAGGTTGCACTCTTTTGTTTCTGCTTATGTTATGCATTGCTTAAACTTACCTGCTACTTTATCGTCCTGTTCAGCTCTTGGACTCCCAACTATGGTCCAAATTAATGTTCAAACTTGAGTTCTAAATTAGTTGTGGGGCACATATTGAGGCAACAATGAATAGTATGTCTGTCTAATATCTGGTTCACCTAGGGTATGCCTATGTTGTTCATCTTGGGTGGGAAAAAATAGTAAAGCAATCATCATCTGTCTTTTTTTAATTTAAAGCAATCATGAGCCTGCTATCATTATTTATGGATCCATCCACTGGTTGTTACCATCACTCTAAATTTCTGCATGCTCTCCTTACATAATCTCACCATATTTTTTCGTATGCATGTCAGATATTGTACACAGTCATGCTGAACATGTAGAGAAAGAGAGAAGAGTTTTGTGTGGCAATACAATGTCATGCACACATCGCTCCATGGTGGGTTCAATGGCAAACCCTCCCCACCCCTCTCCAGATTGTAATCCAGAGGAAGATATCTGTTGTGAGGCGGACTCAGACGCCACTGACCACTTCTATTTACCCCCCAAGGCGTTTGCTCTACCATGGCATGATGATGTTAGTCATATCATGCATATGTTGCCTTGCAGTGCCTACTTTTGACATCATATATGTCATCTGCTTAGTTTAGACATGTTCTGTAATGCCACCTGTTTAGTTTCTACATCATATATGGGAATTATGCAGTCTCATGTCTTTTAGCCAGCCATAATATATGTGAAATATGCAATGCTATCCTGTTTAACCAGGCATCATATATTTGAATGATATCTTGCCCATACTTTTCTTCATTACATTTGCATTTGTCGACAATGTTTGTACATTAAACTACTCTTCTGTGAATTGGCCATTTGGGTGGGAGATGGAAAATCTGGAGTGAAAACAAGGCCTTCAGAGCAGACAGTGCTACCTGTCGAAGCAGATCTCTTGTTGGGTCCCGATAGCTCCTCCGAGATGGATTCAGAGACAGATGACCATTCCTATTCCCCTACTGAGGAGTATGCTCTAACTTTGCACGGTTATACTGCTCATATCCTGCATATGGTGTCTTGCATTGCATAGTTTAGACATCATATACACAATATTCAACACCATATTCTTAGTTCAGACATCATATCGAATGCCCTCTGTTTAGCATATAAATCACAAATGTGAATTAAATGATGCGATCCTGATTACTTGGATAACATGTAGGTGAATTATGTCGTGCGATCCTGTTTAGTTATTCATCATATCTTTGAATTATGTTATGCTATGCTATCCAGTTTCGATAGACATCATATATGTGAAATTATGTCATGCTATCCGTTTTAGTTAAACAATATACATATCAACTATTTCATGCCCTCTTTTTTCCACACTATCTATTGCATCTGTCTCTCATACAATGTTTGTACATTCAACTATGTTTCCTGTTTATCAGCCATTTGAATTGGAGCGGGTGATGCCAGTATCTAGCGGAATAAAAACACGGTCTTCAAATAAAACAGTGCTACCACTTGGTAGAGATAGCACCCCGGTTGTACATGCACAAGAACCAGCCCTACCACACATAACCCAAACTCTCCCAGATTGTACCCTACTGCGATGGACAGAGAACCAACTTCACCCAATCTAACCCCAACCCCAGCCGATAGTAACACTATTCCTGTTGACACAACACCATCTCCACCACTGAGCTCCCAAACAAGAGCAGTTAGTAAGGCAGCTCCAGTGCCCAAAGGGCTAGTACTATCACGGCGAACCCCAACTCCACCAATTAGTACGCCTATTCCTGTGGAGGAAGCACAACCAGCCAGTCGTAGTTTAGCATCTATCGCATTTGATGTTGTTAAATCATATGTGCGTATCTTCCCATCTTGGAAATATTATACTGAAGATGAAGGAAAATGCCAGTTGTAGGTGTTTGTCCAGGAGTTATATGTAAGTAATGTTATTCATGGCAATTACTTTGCTTCGTCCTCTACATCCTACCTCCATGATGGTTATAATACAACACATTTTCCCATTTTTCTCTATAGAGAATGACCGATTTGGAAACTCAGGATGAGGTAACCTGTGATAATACCTCTGCTATCTTCAAGAATGCTTGGTGGTAGTATTGGAATTACCTGAAGAAAACGTACTTCACCGGCAAAGAAACTCATCAAATTCCCTTACGTTCTCCTGAGACACATTTACTGGACGATGACTGGGAACGCCTTGTTCTGTACTGGTCCCGAACCAAGAATGTGGTAAGGTCTATGAGCTTATTTTCTATATTTAAGTATTATATTCTTCATCTTACTGTACTCTGTTCATGTAGAATAAGTGCCTAAACCTGAAGAACAACTGTTCTAATTTAAGATTCCATTGCTATCATAGTTCAAAAAAGCGCTAGGCGTTAATTGTGCGTTTTACCACCGCCTTGCACTTTACTGACCAAAGTGCATGCTTATGCGCAGTTATTCACAGATTAAGCATAGTTATGCGCAATGCATTTTGCCAACGCCTAGAGCCTAGGCGCGCTTAAGCGCTCGCTTAGGCGCGCCTTTTTTTAACTATGATTGATTTCCTCTTGTATCACTGTATTTACTGATACAAACTTATTTTTAAATTTAAGGATCCAATCAAAACTCTGATGGCACAACATGTATGTTCACGCATGTTTCTTTAACAGGTTTGCTCTTATCAATAGCTCTTTTGATTTCAATTTCAATTGTGTATACAGTTGACTTTCATATCATGCACATTACTAGCATCACAACAGAGCCAATAGTGTTGTTGTACATGTAGACCCATTGTATCCTTCTGAAATCTTGTTGTGCCGTGTAGTTTCCCATGCTTTGTATTCTTTCACTGCTGCTTTGTCTTGAGCTGATATGATTTGGACTGTGTATCTATTTTGATTTGGCAAGACAATGCAGTGACCATAGGACATAGATATATGTTTGTTTGATGCTTTTATTATGTACTAGTACTTGGCAATAGAAGACTTGGTAGTTTAATCCTATCCACCTTACTAATGAACTGGTTCACCGAAATGAGTTTCATATATTAGTACATGCTAAACTTGTTATGTGTCTTCTTGTTTCTTCTTTTAGAATGCTGACAGAATATTGGGGAAGAGTGCCTTATTAAGCAATGGTAAAGGAAGTAATGTATATAAGGTTCAGGATAGTGACACATCCTTGTTGGTCTCCAACAAAGCTGATAAAACAGCTAAGGAAGACTATCTTGAAGACAGCGAGACAACCCCAAAGTCCTGTCTTGGTTTAGTGTTCGAGTTACTGGCCACTACTGCTTGCACAAGCTATTCAAACTCACTGTCTGAACCAGTTCGGTTTCTTGAGTCTCAACTACAAGCTGAAAGACATCGATCAGCTGTGTTGCAACAAGAAGCGGAAGGACTGCGGAAGTCCCTGGAGCATTCAGATGCATACTTTCTGGTGCAACAGCAAGCGTTGGAGGATTTTAGCGCCAAACAGGACAAAGCGAATCAGCTTGCTAAGCTTATTGCCAGCATGGTGGATACCCAGGATAACGTTTCTTGAGCTCTTCTGAAGTTGTTTCAGTTATGCTCTTATTTTGCTGCCGCGTTTATTTGCACTCATGGCCAATTTTGACGGCCAGTGTATGTAATATGCTGCTTTGTTCCCTATATTTGCACTGGTGGCGAACTTTGATGCCCAGTGGATGTAATATGTGTAATAGCGGTAATAGGCTAGCCTTAATTGCTTGATTATTTATTTCCTTATTGTCTTGTTTAGTTGTTTGCTTGTAGTCACTTTAGTTCTTTTTCTGTGTTTTTCTAGTGGCCACAATAGCCTATTTTTGGTAACTAGGCCAAAATAATCATGGAAACACACAGACTGTTGTAACCATGGGCCTCCTGCAAGCCGTATGATCCATGGGCCTTCGTTCGGCCGTAGGACCATTAGCCTTCTATATGGGCCGTAGGATCCATCGGCCTTCTATACGGGCCTTAGGAATCAATGGGCCTTCTACGGGCCGTAGGGTCCATGGTCCTTCTATGGGCCGTACGATCCATGGGCCTTCTACGGGCCGTACTATCCATGGGCCTCATACGGTTCGTAGGATCCATGGGCCTTCTACGGGGCGTATCATCATTTCGCCAATCATGGGTCGTACTATTCGTGTACCATAACGGGTCGTTAATAGGCCGTATTTGATAACTCTACGAAAACAGCCCAACGGTTTTTTTGACATGAAAACGGCCCAACGTATTAACGGTCTGCAAACAGGCCGACTGTAACGACGGGCTGAATTTGGCCCACAAGCAGAAAATGACAGTAACGGGCCGTATGTAACCGAATGCTGCAAGTGAGACCAAGAATCAATGGGCCCTGAGAAGGCTGAAAGATAACTTGGGCTGGAAACGACCCAATGGAATAACTGGCCTTTAATGGGTATAAAGTGATACACTGTTCATTACGGGCCAGTTTCACCACGGGCCGTTAATGGGCCAAGAGTTATAAAGGTCCTCATATGGGCCGAAAGAAGTCATGGGCCACACATGGCCGGAAGTTAAAACGGGCTGAATCATATTGGACAGCCCAGATGACGCTACTTGGCCTAATTTGGATAGGGCGTAACGGGACCTAGGTTAGCGGGCTGTAAATGGGCTATACGTGAATAGGCCGTTAACAGGCTTTCCGTGGGCCGGCTCGCCACCTTTTGACCAAGTCAAACGGGCCGGCCTTTTCACATGAATGGGCCTCTATTGGGCCGTGCCACGTGTCGCCGTATCATAGGCGCCTTCGGTCCAATGAGCGGATGACATCTGTCCCAACGGTGAGCCGACGCGTGTTTCCTCCAGCAAATGATGATTTTACACGAGGAAAATCCCCATTGGTCGGGGCTATTAACGGGTTATCGGATCCAAAACCCGACCCGATAGCTTAACGGCGTTCCGTTACGGTGGATGCCACGTGTCGGTCATCCTTAACGAAAGCACTTCTGTGACGCGCGATTTATCGTCATGGAAGTGGACACTTCCGTGATGATAATTTTGGTAATGTCATGGAACACTTCTACGACAACACAGGTATGACTATCTTGATTCTGTCATAAATTTTTCATGGATATACATGCATGACAAAAAACGCGACCTACTATGACAAACACGTATCATCACGGAAGTGTATTTTTTTGTAGTGTTACGATCACGGAGACGGACGCTCGCCGGCTCAGAAGAATGCCAAGGCGCCCCAGATTGGCATTGAGCAGTCCAAGTGCGAGGCAGTGGAGGTAGCTCAACTTGCGAAGCTGAAGCGGCACCAGGACAGGGTTGTCCGACGGCTCAAAGGGCTAAACATCCTCTCCAAGACTTAGGGCAGTGAAGTTGAGCAACCTGACGACGGCGGCAATGGCGGCAACAGCGAGGTGGACCAGCCTGACGGCGTCATGGCAGGGCTCAGCGGCGACGGCGACTAGGAGTAGGAGGCGTTGGGGCGGAGAATAAAGTGATGGATTTTTCCGAAACTGCTAAGTCTTGCTTATATAGCCAGAGCATTGGTCCTGGTTCGTGGCACCAACCGGGACCGATGCCCCCCTTTAGTCCCGGTTGGTGCCACCAACCGGGACCAAAGGTCTCTTTTCAGCAGCCCAAAGGGCGGAAAGCAGAGGCCTCTGGTCCCGTTTGGTGGCACCAACCGGGACTAAGGGGGGGTGCATTGGTCCCGGTTGGTGCGACGAACCGGACCAATGCTACCCTTTAGTCCCGGTTGGTGCCACCAACTGGGACCAAAGGCCCTGTGCTGCCCGCGTCGCGGCGAAAGTTTAGTCCCACCTCGCCAGTTGAGAGAGCTCGAGAGTGGTTTATAAGCGCTGATGCGCCCACCCTCTCGAGCTCCTCTCAATTGTAGGATTTCGGGCCTAACCTGTTAGTGTGTGCCTATGGGCCTACTGGTCCTGCTGCGGGCCTGAATCCTGGCCCATGATTGTGTTTCTAGTCGTATTCAGGCCATGCTGGCCCAGGAGGTGGCACTTTTTTTTTGCTTTATTTATTTTATTTTGTTTCTACTTACTGTTGCTATTTTTATTTATTTTATTAAATTTTATTTATTTTACTTTATTAAAGTTTATTTTGTTTCTACTTATTTATTAAAGTTTATTTTGTTTCTACTTATTTATTAAAGTTTATTTTGTTTCTACTTATTTATTTTCTTTTCTTTTTTGTTTTTTTATTTATTTTATGAAAATTCTTTTTTTGCTTTATTTATTTTATTTTGTTTGTATCTACTATTGCTATTTTTCTTTATTTTATTAAAGTTTATTTATTTACCTTTATTGAAGTTTATTTTGTTTTTGCTTATTTACTAAAGTTTATTTTGTTTCTACTTATTTATTTTATTTTGTTTCTACTTATTTTTTTAGTTTATTTTCTTTTTTGCATCTCATTGGTCCCAGTTCGTGGCATGAATCGGGACTAAAGGGCAGCCTTTGGTCCCGGTTCAAGCCACCAACCGGGACCAATGGTGCTGGGCCAGGAGCGAGGCCCATTGGTCCCGGTTCGTCCCACTAACCGGAACCAATGGGGCCAGACGAACCGGGACCAATGCCCCCACGAGGCTAGGCAGGCCCCCTGGCCTCACGAACCGGGACCAATGGGCCCATGGATCCCGATTCGTGACTGAATCGGGACTAATGGGCTTATCTGGCCCGAACATAAGCCATGTTTTCTACTAGTGTTGTGTACTTAATGAAGCATAAGTCTGAAACATTTGAAAAGTTCAAAGAATTTCAGAGTAAAGTGGAAAATCATCGTAACAAGAAAATAAAGTTTCTACGATCTGGTCGTGGATGAGAATATTTGAGTTACGAGTTTGGTCTTCATTTTAAACAACATGGGATAGTTTCACAACTTACTCCACCTAGAACACCACAGCGAAATGGTGTGTCCGAATGTCGTAACCGTATTTTATTGGAAATGGTCCGATCTATGATGCCTCTTACTAATTTACCACTGTTGTTTTAGGGTTATGCTTTAAAGATGGGTGACATTCAGTTTAAATAAAATCCGTTGAGACGACGCCTTCTGAAATGTGGTTTGGCAAGAAACCAAAGTTGTCGTTTCTTAAAGTTTGGGGTTGTGATGCTTATGTGAAGCTTCAACCTGATAAGCTCGAACCCAAATCGGAGAAGTGTGTCTTCATAGGATACCCAAAGGAGACTGTTGGGTACACCTTCTATCACAGATCCGAAGGCAAGACCTTTGTTTCTAAAACTGATCCTTTCTAGAGAAGGAGTTCCTCTCGAAAGAAGAGAGTGGGAGGAAAGAAGAACTTGATAAGATAATTGTACCTTCTCCCTTATTGGAAAGTAATTCATCACATAAATTAGTTCTAGTGATTCCTACACCAATTAGTGAGGAAGTTAATCATGATGATCATGAAACTTCAGATCAAGTTACTACCAAACCTCGTAGGTCTTCCAGAGTGAGATCAGCACCAGAGTGGTATGCTAATACTGTTCTGGAGGTCATGTTACTGACCATGGTGAACCTACGAACTATGAGGAAGCGATGATGAGCACAGATTCCGTGAAATGGCTTGAGGCCATGAAATCTGAGATGGGGTCCATGTATGAGAACAAAGTGTGGACTTTCATGGAATTTCCCGATGATTGGCAAGCCATAGAAAATAAATGGATCTTCAGAAAGAAGACAGACACTGACGGCAATGTTACTGTCTATAAAGCTCGACTTGTTGCGAAAGGTTTTCGACAAGTTCAAGGAGTTGACTACGATGAGACTTTCTCACATGTAGCGATGCTTAAGTCTGTTCGAATCATGTTAGCAATTGCCGCATCTTATGATTATGAAATTTGGCAGATGGATGTCAAAACTGCATTCCTGAATGGATTTTTGGAAGAAGAGTTGTTTATGATGCAACCAGAAGGTTTTGTCGATCCAAAGGGTGCTAAAGAAGTGTGCAAGCTCCAGCAATCCATTTATGGACTGCTGCAAGCCTCTCGGAGTTGGAATAAACGCTTTGATAGTGTGATCAAGGCATATGGTTTCACTACTAGAGAAAAGCTTACTAGTGGCGCTGGTTTTCTACATACCAGTAGCGCGGGCACCCACGCTACTGTTAGGGCGCTACAGCTATTATTTACCAGTAGCGCGTTTCTGAACTAACGCTGCAGCTAAAATACTTATTAGTAGCGCTGCTTCCTCCACCAGCTCTACTACTATCATCACGTAGTAGTAGCATCCTATTTTCTCCCCACGCTACAACTAGGCAAATAGAAATAAAAAATAAAAAAAGCAGTCAGGTGCAATATTCATGGAAATCAAGACAAGTGCAGTGCAAATAAACTAAGTTCACAGAACCATCTCACAAACATTAACGACAGTACCACATTTAATATAACCACACAATCTCACAAACTCATATAGTAGTCAACAATGCATGGATAGATCATAGTTGATAAGTCTACTAGGTAGTCATACTAGCATATATATGGTTCAACAGCCACACGCATGCATATGTCGTTCTAGATGATGTCGATGATGACCATTATCCTCAAGCCTGGGCGGTGGGTGTTCCTGATAGTAATTAGGATTGCCTGTCCAACATGAAGATTCTTGCCTACAAGGAAGCTCTTCCACCCAACCGAGTTGAAGTGTGTGCGACCGTCCGTGTCCACGCCGTACGCACAAGTGGTGACGGAGCCCCTTGCGGTAAGGCGTATTCCAGCAGAGCCTTCTTCATCAGGCTTGATACCACAACTCTCAGATAGGCTCTTTGGCAATCTTTGAATAAGAAAAACATATCAATTAATAAGTAGCCTCACACATTCTACACGAAGCATATATATCATCGGACTATACACTAAGCATATATATCATCGGACTCTACACTAAGTATATATATCATCGAACTCTACACTAAGCATATATATCATCGGACTCTACACTAAGTATAACAATAAAGCATATAAGATTCACTAAGCATAGATTCACTAAGCATATAAGATTCAGTAAGCATATTTATCATCTGACTATACACTAAGTACAACAATAAAGCATATAATCAAATTACTCTAAAAACTACAGTAAATGCAACATACCATCATATGCCGATCAACCATGGTACTTGTCAGCCGGGTCACGAATGGCACCCCGACGAAGTCAGCACGTGGCGGAATGATGTCGCATAGGTTGTACACCTCCTCCTCGCTCAACTTCTTTCTTTGAGCTACGATGGCATCATCGAGTGGGTCATCATCATCCTCATCATCCTCATAATCTTCTGCTTTGTTGATATAAATCACGGCCAGCTTGGGTCTTTCAGCTCTGAAGGAGAAGCTGATCAACTCACCACCGGTGATACGCATGTTTTCGATGAAACGGACCCATCCATCTCCTCCCACCCGCGTCATCTTTCATCCTTTCTCGATCTCCATAGTGTAGGGCCCCCAGGAGCCTCAAATGTCACAGAGTCTCCAGTCAGATTGTTGAATTCTGACCTCACATTGCATGGGAAGATCTGTGTACAAAAAGCAAAATGATATATACACGATGCATTAATGCCAATAACACTAAAAACAAAATAGTAGTTACTAGTTTCATATAATTTATTACCGCCGCATGAAGAAAACTAGACTCGAAGTAGATGCCAAACAGTGTGCCAGTTGCAAGGCTGCTGGCGCACCTTGACTTGCACCGTCGACATGGTGGTGGTGGTGGTGGTGGCGCCACTTCCCTAAAGCAATATGATTAAAGGATTAACGATCCAAAAAGAAAACATAAAGTTTTCATAGCTAGAGTTCACATGGCAAGCAAAATAACAACTAAAAAGTAAACATAAAGTTCAGTCCAACAATCACAAATTGCAAAAGTAGAGTCATTGTATGATAAAACACAAGAAAGCTAGCAATCTAGTAAACTAATGTCCCCAACTCTTCAGATGAAGCGTCACTATCAGCATGAAATTTGCACTAAACACAAGGTTAAACAATACTAGTAGCTCAATAATCTAGAGATGTAACAAACAAATATATGGCAAAACATAACAATACATTGATCTTATCTCATCTTCGTTAATCACAACAAAGCACACTAAATAAACTACCCCCTTCTCATATCAGTAATCCTAAACCTTGATGATTTCTCACAACAAAGCACACTAAATAAACATGAGCTTGTAGCGTTGTCTCTCACATGAACAACACCTATACAACATCCTATAGAAGGGCACTTGATACAACCCGAACCGAGCACTTACACTCCTGTAGAAGCAATATCAAACATCAGCAACAACCGCCCAACCACAAAGCAAAAAATCAAACATGAGCCAACCCAGTCCAATGCCAAATCACATCAGCAACAACCAACCCAAATCCTCTACTCTTTCCCTATGTGATACTAATTAACAGTAGGATCTAGAGATGCATATGTGATACTAATTAACAGTAGGATTGAGTGGAGCCATGCATCGAAGCATGGAGCCACCGTGCAATCCCTAAATCCCAAAACATGGCAAGCCACCGCGGCAAATCGATTGGAGCCCCTACGACGAACCCTAACCGAGAGATCGAGAGGAGCTACTGTGGCGCGCGCAGGGAGGAGGAGATCGAGAGGGAGACTTACGGGGATGGAGCGTCGGAGGAGGCGAGAGGCGACCGAGCGTGGTGGTGGCGCACGGCACCGTCGACGGGGGTGAGGCGGCCGGGGACGAACCCTAACCGTGGCGGCGTCATCGTCGGGCGGAGGGGATCGATTGTGTGAGACGAGGGGGGTGCGGCCGGGGGCGCTCGTGGGCCGGTTTTCTTTAGCTATAGTAGTAGCGCTGGTTGCAGCACCACGCTACTGCTAAGCCCACCAGCTGTAGCGCCTTTTCAGAACAAATGCTATAGCTAAGTGGGCTACAGATGCTGCCCTGTGGCCCATGTAACAATAGCGTGGCCCAAACAAACAGACGATGCTGCTATATGTTAGTAGTAGCGTGGTTTCTACACAGCGCTACTGGTAATTACTAGTAGCGTGGGTTCACAAAAACTCGCTACTGGTAAACTTCTATCTATAAGCATTTTCCTAGTAGTGTTTTATACAGACTTTTGGAGAAGCCTGTATTTACAAGAAAGTGAGTGGGAGCTCTGTAGCATTTCTAATATTATATCTGGATGACATATTGTTGATTGGAAATGATATAGAATTTATGGATAGTATAAAGGGATACCTGAATAAGAGTTTTTCCATGAAAGACCTTGGAGAAGCTGCTAACATATTGGTCATAAATATCTATAGAGATAAATCAAGACACTTAAGTGGACTTTCACAAAGCACATACCTTGATAAAGTTTTGAAGAAATTCAAAATGGAACAGTCAAAGAAAGGGTTCTTGCATGTGTTACAAGGTGTGCAGTTGAGTCAGACTCAATGCCTGACCACTGCAGAAGATAGAGAGAAAGTGAAAGTCATTCCCTATGCTTCAGCCATAGGTTCTATCATGTATGCAATGCTGTGTACCAGACCTAATGTGTGCCTTTCTATAAGCATCACAGGGAGGTACCAAAGTAATCCCGGAGTGGAGCACTGGACAGCAGTCAAGAACATCCTGAAACCTGAAAAGGACTAAGGATATGTCTTTCGTTTATGGAGGTGACAAAGAGCTCGTCGTAAACGGTCATGTCGATGCAAGCTTTGACACTGATCCGATGACTTTAAGTGACAATCCGGATACGTATTTTTATTGAATGGAGGAGCTGTCAGTCGGTGCAATTCCGAGCAGAGCGTCGTGGCGGGATCTACGTGTGAAGCGGAGTACATTGCTGCTTCAGAAGCAGCAAATGATGGAGTCTAGATGAAGGAGTTCATATCTGATTTATGCGTCATACCTAGTGCATCGGGTCTAATGCAAATCTTTTGTGACAATACTGGTGCAATTGCCTTGGCAAAGGAACCTATATTTCACAAGAGAACCAGGCACATCAAGAGACGCTTCAATTCCATCCGTCATCAAGTGTCGGAGGGGGACATAGAGATTTGCAAGATACAGACGGATCTGAATGTTGCAGACCCGTTGACTAAGCCTCTTCCATGAGCAAAACATGATCAACACCAAAACACCATGGGTGTTAGAATGATGACTATGCAATCTAGATTACTGATTCTAGTGCAAGTGGGAGACTAAAGGAAATATGCCCTAGAGGCAATAATAAAGTTATTATTTATTTCCTTATTTCATGATAAATGTTTATTATTCATGCTAGAATTGTATTAACCGGAAACTTAGTACATGTGCGAATACACAGACAAAACATATTGTCCCTAGTATGCATGTACTTGACTAGCTCGTTAATCAAAAATGGTTATGTTTCCTAAACCATAGACATGTGTTGTCATTTGATGAACGGGATCACATCATTAGGAGAATGTTGTAATGGACATGACCCATCAGTTAGCTTAGCATTATGATCATTACAGTTTCATTGCTACTGCTTTCTTCATGACTTACACATGTTCCTCAGACTATGAGATTATGTAGCTCCCGAATACCGGAGGAACACTTTGTGTGATACCAAACATCACAACGTAAAAGGGTGATTATAAAGGTGCTCTACAGGTGTCTCCGAAGGTATTTGTTGGGTTGGCATAGATCGAGATTAGGATTTGTAACTCCGTGTTTCGGAGAGGTATCTCTGGGCCCTCTCGGTAATGCTCATCACTATAAGCCTTGCAAGCATTGTGACTAATGAGTTAGTTACAGGATGAAGTATTATGGAACGAGTAATGAGACTTTCCAGTAACGAGATTGTAGTAGGTATGATGATATCGACGATCAAATCTCGGGCAAGTAACATACCGATGACAAAGGGAACAACGTATGTTGTTATGCGGTTTGACTACTAAAGATCGTCGTAGAATATGTAGGAGCCAATATGAGCATCCAGGTCTGCTATTGGTTATTGACCAGAGATGTGTCTCTGTCATGTCTACATAGTTCTCGAACCCGTAGGGTGCGCACGCTAAACATTCGATGACGATATGTATTATGAGTTATGTGTTTTTGATGACCGAAGTTTGTTCAGAGTCCCGGATGAGATCACTGACATGACGAGGAGTCTCGAAATGGTCGAGATATAAAGATGGATATATTGGACGGCTATATTCGGACACCAAAAGTGTTCCAAAAAGTTTCAGATAAAATTGGAGTGCCGGAGGGGTTACCGGAACCCCCCGGGGAACTAATGGGCCACATTGGGCCTTAGTGGAGAGAGAGAGGGGCGGCCAGGGCAGGCCACGGTCCTGCTCACCCTTGGGTCCGAATTGTACTAGGGGGGGGGGGGCTTTCCTACTCCCTCTCCGTCTCCTTCTTTCAACCTCTCCCGGGAGGTGGACTCCTACTAGGACTTGGAGTCCTAGTAGGACTCCTCTCTCCTAGGAGCGCCTACAGGGGCCGACTGGCCTCCCCCTTGCCTCCTTTATATACGGGGGCAGGGGGGCACCCTAGAACACACAAGTTTCTCTCCCAACCATGTGCGGTGCCTCCCTCCACAGTTACACACCTCGATCATACGATCATAGTGCTTAGGTGAAGCCCTGTGCCGGTAGCATCATCATCACCGTCGCCACGTTGTCGTGCTGACGGAACTCACGCTCATCCTCAACTGGATCAAGAGCACGAGGGACGTCATCGATCTGAACGTGTGCAGAACACGGAGGTGTTGTGCATTCGGTACTTGATTGGTTAGATCACGAAGAAGTTCGACTACAACAGCCGCATTATTAAAACGCTTCGGCTTTCAGTCTATGAGGGTACGTGGACACACTCTACCCTCTCGTTGCTATGCATCACCTAGATAGATCTTGTGTGATCGTAGGATTTTTTTTGAAATCACCGCGTTCCCCAACAGTCTTGTCGTTTCTCAACGACACCGTTGGTCTGGAAGGAGAGGAAGCATGCTACGGTGATCGAACAATGGAGGAGCAAATTCATGATCATCATGGCTCCGGCGACCGAATGTCGGTGGAAGAAGGAGACCGTGATGATGACTCCAGTG
>NC_041386.1:702969696-702973507 GCF_002162155.2 Triticum dicoccoides | reverse complement strand
TTAAGCCTGTGCTGACTAGCTAATTGATGCATTAATTGTTTTGGTATGTACATATATTAACTCTTCTTTCTTCTTTTATAACTCTCTGGATCGAGCCAAACTTCGGTAACAAGACGAGGCCCGAAGAAAAGGTTGCGCATGGACGAGAGATTCCCGATCACAGCAATCGCGGACGATGGCCAACCGATTGAACATACACGGACCAAGGATGCATTTCCTGCTCAGTGCGGAGCTATTGTTAGGGACAGCATCCCGATCAGCCTCCAACTATGGAATAAGCCTAAGAAAGAAGACCCTCAAGTTTCTTATGGCACTGATAGAGAGAAAGATGATCTTTGCACCTCGCTGAAGGCAAATTTCACCCTACCTCCGGAGGAGGATCCGAATAGGCCCATTATAGAGCCACTGGTCAAGTCGTATGCTCTTAAGAAGATGGCAGAGCTATTCAGGAAGTGGAAGAAAGAGTTGAAATCAAAGTTTGTCGACAAAGGGAAAACTCCAGAATTCATCAGCCGATTTGAGAAGATATGAGATCACTGGCCCGCATTTGTGGCCTGCAAGACATCGGACTGGAGTAAGAAAATGTCAGAGATAAACAAGATAAATGTTGCAAAGAAGTAGTGGTACCATCGCATAGGGTCAGACGGCTACCTCAAAGCCCGACCGTTGTGGGACAAAGCTGAGCAGGACCTGATTGCTAATGGGGTCGAACCAGAGACATTGAACTGGCTTGACCATTCCAGGACTTGGCTCTTTGGGATTGGCGGTACTTTCGACCTTGAAACAGGGAAGTGTCGTTGGACGGACGAGCAACATGCAACACCCATCTCGAAGCTTCAGGAAGCAATCAAGGCAGCGAGAGAAGAGTCATTCACGCCCAACTGAGAGAATGACAAACTGACTGAGGCCCTCGGGAATACTGAGCACCCTGGACGAACAGGAGGCATGTCAAGCTCCGTTGCATGGAAGATTGGGTTTCCTAGCACAGCCGGTTACAAAACCCGGGAGAGGAAGAGGAAACAAGAGTTGATCGATATACAGAAGCTCAATGCAAGAGTACTGAAGCTAGAGGAACAAGTTGAGAGCCAGCGAGCTGCCGACCACCATCTGAGGGGCACGAAGATACCATGCCATCTCAGCGGAGAAGCAGCGTGGCTTCCAAGGAGCTCGTTCAGCTGCCTGACTTCACGGCTCGTAGCTACCCCATGGATGCTACCACGGAGGCTCAACATTGCCAGCTTATGATGAAATGGCAAAACATCACCTTGAAGGCGGTTGTCGGCACAGTTCCATCTCCTCAACCCGACGGAACTTTTCACTGCTGTCTGATTCCACAGGGCTATGCTGTTGTGATGGCGGATGAAGTAATGGAGGGATTTGAGGAGTTCGTTCTTGACCACCCTACAGGTGAAGGGGAGATTCAACTGGGTGTTGCTTCGAAGACTCCATGTCTATGGCGAAAGGAGTACATCATGCTTCCAAACTGGACACCTCCGCCTCCTCCTCCTCCGGCGAGTCAGGGCACTCCGCTTCCTCCTCCGGTGAGTGATCAGAGCTCTCCGCCTCCTCATTCGCCTCCTCCGGCGTGTGAAGGCACTCCGGCTCCTTCTTCGCCTCCTCCGACGAGCACTCCGCCTCCTCTGGCACGTGAGGGCACTATGGCTCCTCCTCCACCTCCTCCGGCGCGTCGGAGAACTCCGCCTCCTCCGACATGTCAGCTGACTCCGTCGCGTCAGCAACAGCGAAAGAGAGAGGTCGCCGCTTCGGTGGCTAGTAGTAGTACAAGCAGAGGAGAGAAGCAGTTCAAATACGGTCCATCTCTCAAGGCTCCGGAAAAGTTACCTTATGAGAGGACCGACAAGGAAAACGATGACATCAGTCGTGCTCAAGTGAGGGACATTTTTGCACCGAAACCTCCACCTCTGAAGGAAACGCCTGATAAGGTAAAAGTGAAGCAGACTATTGATGCCCTGAAGCGACCACTGCCGCCTCGGACAGATTCCAACTATGTGCGCACTATTAAAAAGGCATATAAGGAAGCAAAGCGGTCGGGAAGTACTTACAGTGATGCAAGGTTAGCAGCACGAATAAGTAGGAAAACAATTCCCCAGCTCGGCGAACAGGCGAAGCAAACGTGCCCCCCGCTCAAGGTGTCTAGCGATATCATCGCTAATCATCCGGGGATGGTGCCCGGTACTAATCTTGGTGATTACCTGCCTGATGATGTACCCATTGAAATAATGGAGGTGGACGAATTCAGATACGAGTACGAGAGGCCTCTCGTCAAACCTGATTATCCTCGTTTAACACGAAGATACAAGCAGTCTGGGAGGCATACTTTGATGATGAGAATTAAAGAGGAGCACGACCTCATTGGAATGGATATTTTAAATATTGAATTTGACGAGTTATTTCAGTTATACAATCAAAAGGCCCTCAACAAAACACTCGTGACTTGCTACTGTCTATAAGTACTACTTGTGTAATTAAGTCTCTATATATAACTCAGCTCTTTCATTGCATGCATATATAATTATCCTCACTATATTATGCAGGTTGAAGATCGTCGAATGCAGGAAGCATATATCTATAACATTGGGTTCATTAACCCAAATATTATACATGAATGGACGGTCAAACACAATGTCGAAGAGACCGAGGACAACTTGCTACAATCGTTGCTTGTAAATCAAAACAAAGATAAAATAATCTTTCCTTACAACTTCAAATGAGTGTTACTGTCTTGTGCATATTCGGTTTTCCTTACTCGAGGTTAACTATAGTAATGTAATTGATGAGCTATGCATGCGTGCGCAGCTCTCACTTTATTTTGCTAGAGATTAAGCTTGAAACTGGAATAGTAATTGTCTTGGACTCTACAATAAAAAGTCTTGAGGAGTATGCGAACATGACTGATATACTCCAGAAGTAAGTCGAATCGATCATTATCGCACCATATCGACAACTTTGTTCATTTCCTGATATCAAGTAATTATTCTCTTTGTCTGGCAGGGTTTGGAAATAGTTCACTGCCATTGTTTCGGCACTGTCAAGGAGCTGCGATTTACACACCTGAAAGTAAGTACTACTAGCTAGTTCCACGTATCGCCCATTGATTCTAGCTAGTTTCATCAAAATCATTAAGCATGCTTGATTATCAGTTTGATTGAACTCTATTTCTTGTAAAGATCTTGTGGCAGGAAGTCGGGAATGATTTTTGTGGATACTACATTTGCGAGTTCATCTACAACTCGACAAAAACTAAGCGGGGCTACTCTAAATAACATTTTGATGTACCTAAACAATAATATTCACAATTTTATTTTATTACCATCATTTGTGTTGAGTTTCATTCATATACATGTATTGACCCACTTCTTTAAATTAGATGTGGGAGACGCGGGATGAACTCCTACCACATGATCGCATACAAGCAATTCAAGAGGAATTGGCGGGATTCTTTCTTGACCACATCATATATAAAGATGGAGAATGCCATGTGGAAGTTCAAATAGACCTTTGATGTTAGGGTTTGTAAGAGATCTTATATTGTATATATGTAGCTAGTAGCGTCGGATAGATATACGGAAACTTGTTGTTCGACCAATCTCGTGGAGAAAAAGAGGCCGATCACTTCTCTCGGTATATGTTCATGACGATCTTGTGTACTTAATGGTTCCTTCATTTGCTTACTAGCTAGCGTGTCGAGTTCTCTCTATACGTATGGTAGCTAGCATCGAGCAAGCACGGAGATAAGAGAGGTCACATCTCTCTAGCTATTAGCTAGCTAACACAATATATGAAACCCCTA
>NC_041386.1:702954356-702969207 GCF_002162155.2 Triticum dicoccoides | reverse complement strand
CCAGCTCCTGAGTTGCTGACGCATGGATGCCATTTGGTCCCGGTTGGTGTTACTAACCGGGAGTAAAGGCCCTCTTGACTGGGCTCGCCGCAGCGGCCACGTGGAGTACCACATGTCCCGATTCATAAGCGAACCGGGATTAAAGGTGTTGGGCTTTAGTCTCGACCCTTTAGTCCCGGTTCCGGAACCGGGGCTAATGAGCCTCTGGAACCGGGGCTAATGGGCCTGTGAAACTGGGACAAATGGTCCGTTTTTCTACTAGTGGATGCAAATAAGCTAATCAATCAACACAGATGAAATCGACCAGCGGCAGTTTGCTTGCTGAGTTCCACGTTTTCAATCTTCAGAATCCCCAGGAACTCACCACCGTCCCCAGATCTTTCTGCACCTTCTTCATCTCCTCGATGAATTTCTTGGCTCCGTCCATGTCTTCCTTCATCGAAGGAAAACTGCTCGTTGGATAAAGTGTGTAGAACCAGGCCATAATCGTAATGATTTGAATGCACGTTTTGCTTGAGTAAAGCTCACACTTATTACACAGAATTAAATTAGTGTTTCCTTGATTTGTCTTTTTACAAAGTATGAAATGATAATTCAGCTAGTTAACAAGGAATTAATGTTCGAAATTACGATTCCTAAATTCTATACTTGTAGTGGTCCCATCTACCTAGGGTGAGGACCTACTGATAACTTGGTTTAAGTTACTATTCACTTTCTTGACATCTGGTGGTTTCCTTTTCTACTATTTGTTTGATAAGTTTTGTTGTCGTATCAGCAATTCTCACCACATAATAAGTTTTCTACATGAAAGGGGATTGCAAGCTCATATATACCTCTCTTTTTTTGCGAGAAAATTTCCAATCTATTCATTTTCAATCATGGTAGTACAATGAACACCAGAAATAATAAAAATTATATCCAGATTTATAGAGCACCTAACGATGAAAACAAGCACTGAAGCAAGCCGAAAGCGTGCCGCCAACATCGCCCCTCCATCGTCGGAGTCGGGCTCAACTTATTGTAGTAGACAGTAGGTAAGTCGTCATGCTAACGCCCCATTAGACCAGCACACTGGAACTGCAACCGCCGCCGATGAAGAATAATGTAGATCGGAATAATCCAACTCAAAGACACGAACATAGACGAACAATGACGAAATACAAGCAAATCCACCAAACATAGATCCACCGGAGACACACCTCCACGTGCTCACCAACGATGCTAGACGCACCGCCGGAACGGGGGCTAGGCGGGAAGACCTTTATTCCATTTTCAAGGAGCCTCCGCCGTCTCGCCTTCTTGAGTAGGACACAGACCATAACAAAACGGAAAGGAACTACTAAAACTGGAGCCCTCCCGCCGGCCCTTGATAGGATTCACCGCGCCCCCATGACTCTAGGACCACCGGAGACGAGGCGGACCTACCGTGGCACCGGCGAGAGGCAGGAACCCTAACCTTTCTTTTTTGGAGATCCAAGGAAAGCGGGCGTTAAGCTCATATACACCTCTGAAACCAAACTATCACCCCAGAACATATATGTTTTCGAATTCGTCAAACTTCGGCTTATAAAGCAAACCACTGTTAATTTGAGAGCTGCAACCTAACTGTAGGTTTCCTCTTTCACCATGTCCGGGGAAAAAAATATGATTAAAATAAGCAAGCCCAGTTTGTACAAAATATGGTCAGAATCAGCTAAGTACTTAAAAGATAAGACTTCAAAATTTTCGTTAGAAAAATAGTTTGAGTAACCGAGTATGGCAAGAGCAACAAAGCCATGTCTAGTATCCTCTATCAGGAGTTTCGGAAGAGAAAAAAAAGATGCCACTTTGACTCCCACAAAAAATGAGCGGAGATAGTAGTATCAACTAAAACGTTCATTTACCAGACCGTATACTTGTGATCAGCATGTGAGTAACTAAAGATTATGGATAGCTTAGCTAGCCAACATGAGAAATAATATTACTCCTCATGGGATGCACACCTTTCAGGTTGGGTTCTTCTAGTTTAACATCCATGTCCGTGGGCGTCCGTGGGCAGCTGAGATGTTTTCTGTGTTTCACCTTCCATGATTTCTAAGGACTTCGAGAAAGAAGTTTGCAAGGTCATATTCATCGCTAACCAAACTATCACTCATGAACAAATATTTTGATGAGTTCATCAGACTTTGCTTACCGAGCAAACCCTGGTGAATTTGAGAGCTGGTACCTCCCTCTAGGTTTCTTATTTCAGCATCCCTGGGCAAGGATTATGATTAGTATAAGCTAGCTCAACTTTTACTGAGTATGGTCACAATTGCATATAGTAAAAGAGCCTGAATATGGCAAGAGCAACAAAGCCGATGGAACAAACTGAGCACTTGTCGATGGAACAGATGCTGGAACAGAGTATGGTCAGAGCTACATAGTATGGAACAGAGCACTTTGTTCCATCGAACGATGTAGTGTGTCTGACTGAGAAGTGCTCAGTGTGTCCACGGAACCAAAATAAATAAACTGGAGCCGTGTCCGTTATTTTTTTTTGATGGTTTAGAGTAACTAAAATCTGTGATTTGTTTGTATTATTCAAAATATCTGAGCTGCTAGGTTGACTATTGTGCTGTCTCTCGATCTATATATATAATTCTGGACCATTTACACCATTTCTGTCTGTGCTCCTTAGTTGGTCATTGGGTTATGAGATGCTGAGATAGAATATTTGATTGTGTGTCTTGCTAATGAGGTAAGATGTTAGAAGAAACCAAAAATATATGTGAATAGTTGTTCGGATTACTTGCGCGTACTGCACACTCTACAGATTTGAGCAGGCATCAAGCATGACATTGACCTGGTATCGTCCAGATTGTATCCAAAAGTGTGCGGAACCAAGACATCATTAGAGTGATCTGAATGCATGTTTTGATTGAGTAATGCTCACACTTATTATACAGGATGAAATTAGTGTTTCCTTGAATTGTATACACGGGTTACAAAGGATTATACTCACACTTATTATACAGGATGAAATTAGTGTTTCCTTGAATTGTATACACGGGGTACAAAGGATTATATAGTAGCTAACCTAGCAACTACAAGTCCTACAGGGTGATGGTTACGAGCCCAAGCCGGACACATCGTCGTGGTTAATTCCAACACTGAATGCACGTTTTGATCGAGTAATAGCTCACATTTATCATGATGAAATTACTGTTTGCTTGATTTTGCTTTTTACAAACTATGAATTAATAGTTCAGTTAGTTAACCAGGAATTAATGTTCCAAATTACGGGTCCTAAATTCTTTGCTCGTGATGATTCCATCTACTTAGGGTGAGGATCTATGGATGACTCGGCTTCAGTTTCCTTTCACTTGCTTGACAACGGGTGGTTTCCTTTTCTACTATTACACATTTCTCCGATAAGTCGTGTTCCCGTCTCAGCAATTCTCACCATATACTAAGTTTTCTACAAGAAAGCGAATTGCAAGCTAATATATACCTCGCTAACAAAACTACCACACCAGAACAAATACGTTTTCGAATTCGTCAGTCTTGCGCATACAGTGCAAACCACAGTTAATTTCAGAGTTGCAACCTCCCTAGGTATCCTCTTTCTCCATCTCCGGGCAAAGGTTATGACTGAAATAAGCAAGCCCAATTTTTACAGAATATTGTCAGAATTAGCTAAGTACTTAAAAGATAAGACTTCAAAATTTTCGGTAGAAAAAGAGTTTGAGTAACCAAGTATCGAAAGAGCAACAAAGCCATGTCTAGTGTCCTCTATCAGCAGTTTGGGAAGAAAAAAAGATGCAACTTTACCGAAAAAGGCTTTCGCCCCGCTTTATATATAAAGCCAAGATCACCAATATCCCGATACAAACCCACGCCACCGCAGCAAACACACACACCCAGGGCATGAAACACAGGCGCTGAGCGCAGCAACACCACCCCTAACTACGAAGAGATGAAGCCGCATACGACGATCCTTGGGTTCCAAGGCGGCGCCTTCAGCAAGGATACGACACCGGAGCGCCGCCACCGACGACGCCTTCAAGAAGGCAACGAGTTTCGCCGCCGCCGGTCTGTCCGCAAAGAGAACAGGTTTTCACCCCGGCCACCCCTCACCGCCACCGAACGCCGCACCCCGGTTGCCATACCACCACCAGGGCCGCCGCCCCCGCATCCAAGACCAATCCACCACCTGACCCGAGACCCGCCGCTAGTCCAGCCGAAGAGACAAGCGGAAAGGCCCCGCCTTTTGCACCCCTGGACCACCCCCAACGCCGAGACCCAAAAGGACAGCCAAAACTGGCCTCCACCGCCCGTCCTGCAGCCCCGAGCACGAGACGAGCTCCGTCTTGCAGCCGGGCGCGAGACGAGCTCCATCCTGCTGCCGGCGCAAGACGAGCTCCGTCCTGCAGCTCCGGGCGCGAGACGAGCGATGGACCGCAGCTGGGAGAGGGCCAGCCCTTCGACCGAAGAACCGTCCAGACGACGAGGAGATGGAGCGACGGTCGAAGCGGTCAGACCACAAACGAGCCGACGCCGGAGAAAGCCGGCCGTCGCCGCGTGCAGATCTGCCAAACTACCGTGTAGCTGCCGCGCCCCCGGGAGGCCACCACCTTGTGCCGGAACTCCGAGCGCTGCCGCCCACGGCCGGAGCAACGGCTACGCCAGGCCGCTGCCCCACCCACGCCGTCCACCCGGATCCCACGCCAGATCCAGGACGGACGCGCCGCCACCCGCATTGCAGCCGAGCCGCACCACCGCAGCGGGCGCGCGCTGCCCCGCTGGATCCACGCCGGCAGCATGCACTCACCGCCCCGCGCCCCTGGCCCTGCGCCGTCAGCCAATCCCGTGCCAGATCTGGCAGGGATAAGGTCAACCCGCCACCACCGAAGATGCAGCCACCACGCCACCCAGGAACAGCAAGGCACCGCCGCGCCGCCGCCGGGCTCTGCCGCCAGATGCTGCCGACGCCGCCTCACGCGCCCGCTGTAGTGCCGCCGAGCCCCGCAGCAGCCCGACGCCCACGACGGCAGGTTGTCCCGCGCCAAACCGAGCCCCTACGGAGAGGAAGAAGAGGCTCCGCTGCCGCCTACGCCGGCCGGGCTTCGCCCGGCAGCGCCGCCAGGCAGCAGCCGGAGGGAATGGCAGGAGGGAGAAGGACGGGGCCAGAGGGCTAGGGATTCCCCCGTCTGCTCGCGGGAGCGGAGCGGGATCGGGCTCTCTCCTCAACTTTGACCCCCACAAAAAATGAGCGGATATATTAGTATTACCTAAAATGTTTATTTGCCCCACCGTATGCTTGTGATCGGCGTGTGAACTAAAAATCATGCATAACTTATCTCGCCAACATGAGAAACACCATTACTCCTCATGAGCTGCACACCTTTCTGGTGCATCACGCTCACCATGCTGCTGTAACCATCGTTCTGAACATTGCCCACTCTGCCACTTTATATATCTACTAACCATATGCACCTGTTCAGTTGGGTTCCTTCCGGTTGTCATCGGGTTATGAGTCTACACTATAACTGAACTTTTGATGTGTTTTCTTGTGGATGGGTTGAGATTTTAGATGGAACTGAAAGAGAATCTGGACAAGTCTCCTAGTTGTCATGGGCCCAACAAGAAAGCAGGAAATGTTCAGGTTCTGTCCCATGAAGACGTGCAATTTATCCGTTAAGAGTGTGTCCCGTTAGGAAGTACTCAGATAGAATGTACAACTGAAAAGCGGGCCATGGGTACCTGATTCACATTTCCCTTGTTCGAAGTCATTAAAGAGCATGGGTGTTACTTTCTCGTTTCCCAAAATTTTGATCTGATTTTAGAAACAAAGTTATCCATCTGTACAATGTTTATTTTATCAATTTGACACGATAAATAAACGCAATCACCCGGTATTTCCAAATTGTTTATTTTTTTAGCTTTGGCTGGAAGGTTGACGGATTCATTTTTAGCTTTGGCCGGTGGTCACCATGGCTCAGATAAGAAATATAAAGGGGACTGCAGTATAACTGAAAAGCGGAGCATTTCAAACAACCCAAGGACTGCGATGGTGTATAGAAGCAGCCGACGGACATACCCAAATACTTAATTTGAGTATTACATCCTGGCTTTGCAGATATTGCTGAGAAAACAGTAAAAAAAAATCTGAAACCACCATCATGAGCTGCTCAGCATTCAGCAGCATCACAGTCATCATGCTGCTAATGTAACTGTGTTGTCATCAGGTTATGAATGGACACTAAGTATTGAACTTTTGATGTGTTTTCTTCCTGATGGTTTGAGATTTTAGAACAAAGTGAAAGAGAATGTGGGTAATTGGACTTCTGGAGGTGCGTCTAGGTATGCTCATGGAGAGACCTGGAAAAATCAAGTAGAAAATGCTTCAATGGGAATCCAACATATGTCCCATAAAGAAGAAGCCCGATAAATGGAAATGATTGTGTCCCATGAAGCAGGGGGTCCATAAATATCATGGGTGATGTGCACCAGTTCTCTGGCAGCTACTGTGGCCCGGGTATGCTGCAAGACGTATTTCCACAACTGAGAGGGTCGACAGAGGACCTAATTACCTCTGAGCTGCGGGCGATCACTACTAGAAAAATGCTTATAGGTAGACATTTAGCAGTAGCATTGGTTAGATACCCATCGCTACTGCTATTTAGCAGTAGCACCGGCCAGCACGAGCGCTACAAGTGCACGTTAGCAGTAGCGCTGAATTTCACGTCCAGTGCTACTGCTAATGGGCCACGCTCTCGGGCCACCGTTGCACACTACTAGGAAAAGGCCTATTAATGGTGCATCGGTTTTGCCTACTAATGGCGCACTACCCGTGCGTCATTAGTACCACGCCACTAGTATTTTTTACTAATGGCGCACCACTGGTGCGCCATTAGTATCTGGTATACTAATGGCGCACCCAGCAGTGCGTCATTAGTATGTAAGAACATGCGCCATTAGTATGCCTCCCGGGGGCCATACATAACCATGTGCTTTGTCATACTAATGGCGCACTCTGAGGTGATGCGCCATTAGTATCCTTTGGCATACTAATGGCGCACCTGGAGGTGATGCGCTTAGTATGAATATTTGGTTTTTTTTTTACTTTTCTGATTTTTGCACAGGTTATAAAATATATTATTGTACAAAATATAGACAGCAGCACACAACAACAGCAGATTTATCGAATACAATAGAAGATTAGTCTCCGAATACAATTCATCATATTAGTCTCCGAATTCAAAAGACCGAACAAAGTTAAAACATTACAAGTCTCAAGACCGCGAGTATCGAGTTTGTCTTCACATTACAAGTCGATATCGATCATCTAAACTACCATCACATAGAAGAGAGTTGCGGTCATCACGATGAGCATCATCACAATCAAACTGGTCTTCATCCGGTTCCTCCATCGCTCCCTCCTCTCTCCCGCTAGATAGCGGGCGTATCTAGATTTGGCCTCCGCCCTAGTGGTGTACCATTTGTAACTGTTACAGCTGAAACGGTGAACCAGTCTCCGACACTCCTCCCAGTAATCGTAGACTCCGGGAACCTTACCCTTGTACACGACATACGACGGCATCTCTATGCACAAGCCAAACAACAGACAATACATAAGCAATATGTAAGTATGCAACAAAAGGATCGGAAGAGAAAAGCAAGACATTAATAGCACGATTCATGGTCCTACTATACTAATAAATAGCATCGATTACATCTAAGTTGAACGAATGTCCAAACCAAAGAGACATACAAATCTTTAAAGATTAATTACAACATGAGCCAATCAATGTTTCAGAACTACACATTTTTCGACTCGACTCATCGGACAGGAGCATGGATGAAGCCGTCGTCTGTCGTGATGGTCATGAAATCGCGGTCGTTGTCACCCTGCATTAGTAGCGTTCCATCTATCTCACTGTTGGACGGTTGATATCTACGGAAGAACTGCCCCGAGGTATGAAGGACATCTTGATGGATGATGTCCGCAAACTCCGACTGGATGCGAAAGAATTCTTGTCTGAGGTCCGCGTCCTTGGTTGCCGACAACCTCGCGGCCCAATCTTTGAGACTATCTGGTAGCAGAAGGTGATGATGGTCCCTTACGATCGCCCGCATGTGATGGAGGGCGTAGTAGGCATCCTTCTGACCGCCAGGCGGCTGCTTGACGCAGCAGAACTTCGTATTGTGTGAGAAGGTGTGCTTGCCGTACTTACAAACTGCCCTGGTGAAGGTGCCTCCAGATTTGGCGTAGTCGGGGAGAATATCATCAAGAACTTTCTTGACATTTGTGTAGTCTATCTTGGAGTTACGGTTCGGGTCAAAATACGTGGCCATGGAATATTTCGGGCTTAAGAGGATGAGTGTGCAATGTGTGTCACTGCACAGAACATGGAATGTTAGAAAAAAAAGAACGATCGAAATCTAAGAAATCATATGTTACGGGGCGGTTAAAGGATGACTTACTCAGGAAAGTAAAGCACAAGGAAGTTATCCTTATCTGGGTTTGCCAAAATGATGCCTTCGAGGTGTTAACTCGCAACTTGGCGGTCCCCAGCGCAGCTCAAGTGCTTGGCACGCATGTAGAAGGGGTCGACTATCACGATGTCCGGGGTCTTGTCTCTAATGATCCGCATCTCCATACTCAGTGAAAACAGCCGAACGAAGGTGTAGTGCAGCGGATGAAGGTTAAACAGAGCAAAGATGTCATCAAACCGCAGGACGATCGTACCCCCGATGTCGCCATCCACAAAGCCCTTGCCCTCTGGCACCTTGGCCATGAAAACCGGGTATGCCACATCATTCTCTCTGAGACGCCGCTTCTCCAAAGAAAGAACATTGCCGTGCAGACTCCGCATAGCACCGGTTGCAGCATTGAGCATAATTGGCGGTAGCATCGCCCTACCCGCCACATGCACCCTCCTCGAGATATCCTTATGTGAAGGTTGCCCGTCCTGAGCACGGATCAAACTCGGTGCTGGCTGGCTCGCACCGGCACCCTTGTTAGTCTTTCTTCCGTCCCTTCTTCTTGATCTCCTGTAATGGGACCGAGTTCTGCTCACAGACCGCCTTCTTGAGCGTGATGGGGCTGATAATATTTCGCACCTCAGCTATCTGAGGCTCGATGAAGGCAGGAGCTGGAGGCGTCTCCTGAGAACTGAACGCCAGATGACGCCTGTTGCAATTGGATTTCACCGCCGTATCAACTAGATTGCGGTCGTCTTGGTTGGGTTCTTGAGAAAGAGGCCCGCGGAACTCGTCAGCGTACCCATGTTCGGCAAAGTACTTATCGACATTGGTAAATGTATCGTCGTCGTCGTTGTCGTCGTCCGGATCCTGTGCCATAGGGATGTCCGTATCCTGTGCCATAGGGATGTACGGCATAGGGATGTCCGGCAGGTCTGGTAGCGTTGCGGCATTCTTGCCATGGCTTGGCGCCGGCACGACTGGCGGTCTTGTCTGTGGTGTGGTGTCCCCCGCCCCCAAACGAATCTGGCTCTTCGGCCAAAGCAGGGGCCAGTTTACGCATGCGCTGAGGGTCATCACATCTTCTTCGTCGGCCCCAGCGGGTCGAATCGGAGGTAACAGCTCGTCGCAGCCTGGCAGCACCCGAACCACTTCAACCCTATACACTATGGGTGCCATCATATTACCATGGAACATGCGGTTGCCCGGTTGAACGATTCTGCCCTTGGCGGCATCGACCAACTCGCCGCCCACGAAGTGCAGAAGAGTGCAAGGAACGTCGGCGGCGCCCAGCAAAAACATGTAGGGCATCAGGGATGCCCAATCAAAGGCAAGGAGATGAAGTCATCGGCCGAGAGGCTTATTTATCGTGATGCCGTCGAGCTCGGCTAATGTCGAGGCACCGCCAACGGCGGGCGTGCAACTGACGGAGGGGGCGCTTGCTGGCGAGGTGCCGGCCGGCGTACACTCGGGTGCATTAAGCTCCAATGCCCGTGCCGGCGTCGGAGACACGAATACCGCCTCCACCGGAGACACCAATGGCGCCGCCGGAGACACCAATGGCGCCGCCTGCGGGCTGTGCGAGTTGCTGGCCGTGAAGCTGGGAACCGGGGGAGGCCCCTGTTGGCCGCCCGCAATCCACGTCGTCAGCCCATTAATCAACGTAGGCACCTTGGCGTTGAGCTTTGTTCCCAGTTGTTGTTCTACTTGCTCTTGGACAAGCTCCGGAATCCGCCCCACTTGTGCCTTGAGTGCTTCAACCTCGCGCGTCTGGCTTTCCGAGCTGGTCTTTTTCTCCTTCCGCACACCAGCAGTACAGTATGACCCCCATTTTGTGGACAAACCTTTGCCGGCCACACGACCAGCTGACGTCGGCTTACGTCGGCTTAGTGAGCTTATCCTTGTTTTTCATTACGTTCAACGCCCTATTTAAAGGGGTGTCGAAAGGGGAGCTCTAAGACGACCCCACGCTACTACTTTCAGTTTCCTGCGGAAGGAACGTGAACCATTTAGAAATATTAGGGATTAATTAGAGTGCAACCATATGGAGCTAATTACGCGGGGGTGTATTCCTTACCAGAACAAGCTCAAGCGCCCTGGTCTTCGGATCCGTGGTAAGCTCCTTTGTTATCGGGTCCTCCTTGTACCGGGCCCTGACAAAGTTCCTGGTCTGCTTGTCACCGCTGTATTTCTCGAAGCGGGGCGGTAGGCCTTGCTCGGCACGCTCCGCGTCCTCCTTGTCCCATATAGGCTTCGCCACTCTGTAACCGCCGGGACCGAGTTTGTGTTCCCCTAAGTTCAACTCCCGCATTTCTTTCCCCCACTGACTTGATTCAGAGATTGCGCTGCTCTCGCACTTGATCTTGAACTCCTTGTAGTCATCTTCGCTGATCGAAGAATATTTCGCCTTGATCTTCTCATAACTATCACCTTTAACAATCATTCTCTTCACCGCGCTTCTCCAAGTAGATAGGGTCGTGCTCATCGTTGTGAGGGCGTCACTGTTCACTTTATTCCCTGAGAGGCGTGTGTTTTCAAAATCAGCGGGGAACTTGTATCGTTCGTGTAGCTTCGTGAAGAGGAGGTTGCGCAAATTCCCTCGGTCCTTATGCCTAAGGTTCTCGGTGTTGATCGAGGCGGTGCTCCTGAGAATGCACCCGAGCTGAAGCGAATACCCCTTGACTATATGTTTGGGCTCCATTGGATGCCCGTCGGAGTTCATTTGAGTAAATTCCTCCTTGAGGGTGCTAAGCGCATTCGGGCGCCAGTCCTTCCTTTGCTTCTTCGGTTGGCTGCCATCATCAGTGGTGGCATCCTCGGTGGCACCATCAGTGGTGTCATCCCCGACGTCACTAGGGGTTGTGTAGTCAGGATCGGTGTCTTCCGCGGCGTCCTCATAGCGGTGAGGTTGTTCCTCCATCTCCTGGGACAGCTCCCAGAATTGCTTGCCGCCCGAACCGCCGGCCTCATCGTTGTTGGCCATGTTTCGCTCTAAATAGGAAAACAATTTGGTCAAAAAGTTGGTTATTTTCAAGGAACAAGATCATGGTCTCATCATTTAGGGTTTGTCGACACCGAGGCATCCTAAAAGCTAAGCTTTTATCATTTAGGGTTTGTCGACGCCGAGGCATCCTAAAAGCCTAAGCGTACATCATTTAGATTCTCATCGACACCGAGGCACCCTAAAAGCCAAGGTTTCATCATTTATGGTTTGTCGACGCCGAGGCACCCTAAATGCTAAGTTAAGTTTTCATCATTTAGGCTTTATCGATACCGAGGCACCCTAGGTTGGGCCTAATCACTTGGCACTAATCACTTGGCTCTATTGCCACATATGTTGGGTTTATCATCTAGGGTTTATCGATGCTGAGGAGAATTCTAAGTTGGGCCTAATCACTTGGCTCTATTGCCACCTATGGTTTAATGCAGCAAGAATAAAGGGGCAGTTGATCCTACTTAATTAAGTACTAAGATACCCCGGCCCATGCATTAGTAGCAAGTACCCCATATGTCCGATTTTTATCAAAGTCATGCTAAATTCACGGAAAATTTCAGCATGACCTTTGCTGAAAATAGGACATATGGAGTACCCGAATTTGCTGGAACGGAAGTTAATCGACATTCCGGCAAACTCAAGGGCCTCTTGGGGTACCTGCAAAATCATCACAACACGAAGGGCCTCTCAAGGGCCTCAAGCAGCAGCGGCGTCTCCCAGGACCCCATTTTTTGCTAAATTTCTTTGAGAAACAATCAGAGCACAAAATTTAGCATATTTCTATACAACAGCACTGTAAAGATGAAGAACAGTTCTACAACAACCCATTTATATACAATAGCATCTTTGGTCATACCAATTTCTGAAACAACTCAAATCTGAACTATTGTAGGAAAGGAGGATCATCATACACATATATAGGAAAGGAGGCCCATTCCTATTTTAGGAAGCAAACAGATGTACACATAAGATAAAAATGTAGTGCTGAAAGTTTAATGCTTACAAAAGACTTGCTGAAATAGTGAAAAATATGGAGTCACCAAGCTGGCTAAGAAACTCCCAAAGTCCACTAGCAAATCCAAGATATAATCCTGTTACACACATCATAACAATTTAAGATAATTAGGATAAGGATAGTAGGAAATGAAAAAGAAGGAGCTCAAAAAACAATCACAACAGAAAAATAATAAAAACCTAGTCCTAGAAGAAAATAAATCCTAAAAGAAAATAAATCCTAAAATCTGGAGCAAGTCCTAGCAGTAGTAGTCCAACTAGATTGCCACCACTACTACTCCTATCACTATAGTAATTTAGGTACACCCAACAGACCTTAAACTACTACTTCATCAATGATGACTCACATGGTACAAAATAAGTTGAGTGGACCAAGTTACAAATCCAACAAGATTCTAGGATGTGAACCAAATGATTTGCCAATAAAAGGTAACAATGATATTGCAGGAATAGACCTTCCTAAAATAGGAATGATAATCTACTGTCAATAACCATTGAATAAAACAGATTAACCAACAAAATCTAAAAGGACACCTGCCTATCAGATTCAAACAGTTTATCATTTTCTAAAGCCATAAGCACAACAATCATGATCAGAACTAACATTACTTCAGACAAATAACCAATTAAGCGCCAAAAAATCAAATAAACACTAATCAGCAGGCACTCTCCTGCTACAGCTAACCAAAATCTGCTAGCTGATTCTTAAATCAGACAGTTTGAGCGGTACAATTCTCACAAGATCTGCAATAGGTCAGGTAAAGACAGTTTGAGCACTACAATTCTCACAAGATCTGCAATAGGTCAGGTAAAGACAGTGATGACCAAGTTGTAACTACTTGAACAATCAGTGGACAAGATATTCACAACATAAAGGTTGTGCACCTCAAATATATAAATCACATGCTATACAAATAATTACTTGGAGAAAGATGTTCACTGTAGTTTACTGAACATGTTAGGCATTTGTCATGTCATAATCTTTGCCATTTTACAATTAAAATGCACTTGTTTGTGTGGACTAATTTTGAAGCAGTTTGTAGAGTACTGTCAAAATTCATAATGGTGTCTGAATTTAACTGACAAACACATATGACTGTGCCATTCTAAGATTAAAAGGAAGACACGAAGAACTTAATTAGATAAAGCAGTGTCAGCTTTCCTAAGACAAGTATCAGCAAAGCATACACAAAAAGTATCCAAAGCAATAAGCACCAAAACATTACTACACACAAAATATCCAGTCTACTCACTGAAACCTTTGAATCTCAAACTGTCCCAACTTGACAAGTCAAGGGAAACTCAGCATTCACAAATTAGTTCAATTAAAGGCATTAATGCCGGTGAAACTGTGTACTGGTTCAAGGACCAAAGAACACACATGGTGTGGTGCCGTTGGTCGTAATGAAAACCACCTACAATGTCAGAGCCTAATCTCCCCAACCACATTGGTTGAAAAGGGCCAAGGCACCACCAAGAACCACCCAAAACGCTAAACGAGCTCAGATTACCCACCTGTTCAGACCGACAAAGAAATCCCCAAATTCGCTAAAAGAGGCACCGACCCGAGGATCGGGAACTAAATTACCTTGCTGAAATCACTACGAGACCACCCAAGAAGAAACGGAGAACTAATAAGAACCTAACGCGCATTCCCCAACTAATAAAACCAATCAAGAAGCAGCAGCAGCGGCACGACGGGGCGGCAGCGGCGAGCTCCTGCTCCAAACCCTAGGTCGCCGCCCCGTGGGGGCATGGGGATGAGCGGGGCAGAGAGAGAGGGAGGGACAGAGACTAACCATCATCGATGAGTAGCAGCCGCGCGGGGAGGCTCGCGCCGCTGTCGAGGAGCGTATCCGACGAGGCTAGCCACCGTTCGTCCGTCCGTTGAGGAGCCCGTCCGTCGAGGAGCGCGGGGAGGCTCGCGCCGCCGTCCGTCCGAGGAGTTCGCGGGCTCGAGGGGGAGGAAGGGGAGAGGGAGGCGGAGGGGCGCGTGGGCGGCTGCGGCGCAGTGGGTCGGGGCAGCGGCAGCGGCGGCGCGGTGGAGGGAGGGACGAGGGAAGGAGCGGCACGGTGGATTGAGGGAGATGGAACTGGCGAGGGGGAGAGGGAAGGGGGGATCGAGCGAAGGGGTACACACTATAGCAATGGCACACTATAGTAGTTTTTTTTCTTATAGCAATGGCGCACCCACCTAGGGTGCGCCATTAGTAATTTTTTTCATTATTTCTTGTTGCATCTAAAAATTAGTTTTTGTATCAAATTTGTTATTTTCATGAGGACTAGAACAGAAGATATCATCAAATATCATCAATTTTTTTTGAAAATATCATCAATTTTTGTTAATTGAAAATATCATCAAATTTGTTATTTGAAAATATCATCAAAAAGTGG
>NC_041386.1:702948862-702953700 GCF_002162155.2 Triticum dicoccoides | reverse complement strand
GGGGGAGGGTGCGGGGTGTCGGCGGCGGCAGTGGAGCGGGGGAGGGTGCGGGGGGTGCTCGGCGGCGGTGGAGCGGGGGAGGGTGCGGGGGGTGCTCGGCGGTGAGGGGGATCTGGCGAGGGGGATTGGATAGCTATCAAGAGGGAGGGGGATCGAGATCGAGTGTCCTCATGAATATTCAATATTTTTTCATATTGAATATGAAAAAATATCATCAAATTTGAAAAAATATTCATGAATTCAAAAAGTGACCATGAAATTTAAAAATATTCATGATATCAAAAAGTTCCCGAGAAATGAAGACTACGATTTAAATACAATCGATCTTAGCTAGCTATCTGTTCACAATCTTCTTGCCCTTCCTTTTCGCAAATGGAGTTCTTCTGTGGAACGGACGTCCTTTAGGTAGGGTGGTCCTGCTTCTTCTTGTGGTGTGTGCTGCTACTTCATCATCGTCGTCATGTTCGATCTTTGGGTCGCCGTACTTGTCGAAGTCTTGCTCATTGGCTACTCCATCCATTCCGATGATCTTCCTTTTGCCTCTCCTCACGACAACACGACTGGGCTTTGGCGGGTCGGTAATGAAGAAGCATTGGTCCACTTGGGAAGCCAGTACCCATGGCTCATTTTTCGCGGTGACGTTTGCGCCCGCGGTCTTGGATTTGGCTTCGGGTTTAACCATGGTGGTGAAATACTGGTCTTCTTTTAGGACGCTCTTGGCCCATCTGACACGGAACATCGGGACCTTCTCTCCAGTGTAGCTCAGCTCCCAGATCTCCTCAATCCTTCCGTAGTATCTGTCCTTGTCGTTTCCGGTGTAGGATTCCATCGTTACCCCGGAGTTCTGATAACCATCGCTCTTCATGTCCTTGTTCTCGGTGTAGAATGTGTAGCCGTTGATATCGTACGCCTCATAGGTCATCAGGTTGTGCTCGGCACCCTGCGACAAGGCGAATATGAGTTGTTCTTCCGTAGAAGAATCCTCATGTAATGGGTACGACAGAAGCTTCTGCTTCAACCAACGCGTGAAACATGAGTTCTGCTCTTTGATTATATCTCCGTCCGTCCTCTGTTGGTCTCGGTCATTGTACGTCTTCTCAATAAAGGTTTTGTGCTCTACCACCCAAGGATCGACCACGTCTATGTGTTGTAGCGCGACTAGATTTGCTCTTTCAAAGTCGGCGAGTCGACCCTCGAAGTCGACTTGCATTTCGCGGCGACCCTCACGGTGACCCCATCCAGCGAGCCTGCCGAGGTGCCTGTTGACGGGCAGACCAACGGGGTTCTCGATGCCTAGATAATTCGTGCAGTAGGAGATGCACTCTTCAGTCAGAAAGCCCTTGGCTATACTTCCCTCTGGATGTGACATGTTGCGAACGTATCCTTTGATGACACCATTCATCCTTTCGAACGGCATCATGCTGTGCAGGAACGTCGGCCCGAGTTGGATGATATCCTCCACGATATGGACCAGCAGATGCACCATAACGTCGAAGAATGCGGGCGGGAAGTACATCTCAAGCTCGCATAGTATCACCACGATCTCTTCCTGTAGCCTTCTGAGTTGCCTCACGCCAATCGACTTCCGAGAGATGACGTCGAAAAAGTTGCATAGGCCAAATAGCGTTTCACGGACGTGCACGTCCATGATCCCATGGATTGCAACTGGAAGTATCTACGTCATCAGCACGTGACAGTCGTGAGACATCATCCCGCTGAACTTCTGCTTCGCTGGGTCTAGGTATCTGCTTATCTTCCCCGCGTAACCATAAGGAAGTTTTACTCCTAGGAGGCAGGTGAAAAACTGCTCGATCTCCTCCTAACTTAGAGTGAAGCACGCGGGACGGTAGTCATTTCCGGCCTTCTTGGCCTTTTTGCCTTTGTGATGACTTTCTGTGTCCTGCTTCGCCTCATCATCATCATCATCATCATCATCATCATCATCATCATCATCATCATTAGCGTGAAGCTCCTGCCTGATGCCCATTGATTTCAAGTCTGCCCTTGCTTTCGGCCCATCTTTGGTCCTCTCTGGCATGTTGAGCAGGGTACCAAGCAGACTCTCGCACACGTTCTTCGTGATATGCATGACATCAAGGCTGTGAGGCACACGGTGGATCTTCCAGTACGGCAAGTCCCAGAAAACATACCTCGTTTTTCATACCTTCAGCAGCGGCTCTGGCGCCTTTCTCTTCTTTTCCGGCTCTGGCGCCTTTTGCTTGTTTCCCGGCAGTGGGCAGTCTTTCCAATTTTTCAACAGCTCGTCTATTTCCTCGCCGCTCCTCGTACACGGCCGTTTTCGGGGTTCGGTTTCACCATCGAACAGATCCTTGCGTTTCCTCCACGGGTCATCGTCGCGAAGCCACCTTTGATGTCCCATGAACATGGTTTTCGAAGACCCGGGATCTCTATCTAGCTAGCGATACGTTGTGCCATCCATGCACCTTACGCATCCAGAAAATTTGTGGACTACCTGCCCCGCGAGATATCCGTAACCGAGATAGTCGTGCACCGTCGTGAGCAGTGCGGTTCTCATAGGGAAATGTTCTTTCTCTGCGGCGTCCCACGTATTGGCTGGCGTTTTCCACAGCGTGTCTAGCTCCTCCTTCAGCAACCCCAGATACAGATTGATGTCGTTCCCTGGTTGTTTCGGCCCTTCAAGTAGCATACTCATGTGAATGTACTTCCTCTTCATGCACAACCAGGGGGGAAGGTTGTACATCCACACAAACATAGGCCAGGTGCTATGTGTGATTCTCTGGCTGCCAAACGGATTGACTCCATTGGTCCTCGCGCCCAACACGATGTTCCTTGGATCCTTCCCAAATTCTGGGTATTCGAAGTTCAACGCTTGCCACTGGCTCGCATCCTTAGGGTGACTCAGCATCTTGTCTTTTTTATTTATCTCCGGATCATTTCCATCATCTTCCCGCTTCTTCTCCTCCCTATCCGCGTGCCAACGTAGGAGCTTTGCTACCTTAGGGTCCACGAAATACCGCTGCAGACGAGGAGTGATCGGAAAGTACCACACCGATTTTCGAGGAGCTTTCTTCCTCTTCTTGTATCGAGTGACACCGCACACCGTACATATGGTAGACTCCGCGTGCTCGTCCCGATAAATGATGCAATTGTTCATGCACACATGGTATTTCATGTGCGGTAAAATCCAGAGGACACACGATTTTCTTTGCCTCCTCGAAACTGGTTGGGCACTTGTTCCCCTTGGGAAGACGTTCGTGCCAGAATGACATGTTCTCGTCGAAGCATGCATCGGTCATTTTGTGTTTTACCTTCATCTCCAGAGCCATGAGCGTTACTTTTAGGCGGGTATCCTCGGGCCTGCATCCTTCATACAATGGAGTAACCGCGTCTATCTCCAGTTGATCCAGCTTGGCTTTCTCTCGGGCGGCAGCTCTTGCGTTATCCGTCTGCTTGAGAAGCGACTCTTGAATATGAGGGTCCTGCACCCAGCCTCCATCGTCGTCTGCTCCGGCATTTTCATCTTCATGATCATGCCCTTTGTCTTGATCTTCCTCTTCATCATGTGCGACATCTTCTACATGATGACGGTGTACAGCATCACCGTCGTGATCATGTCCTGGAGATTCTTCGTCTTCTCGCCCGCCTCGCCACGGTGGTTGTCTTGTTGCCCTTCCTCATTCCTTGCCTGGCCCCCATGGACGACTTCATAGTCATCTTCATCACCTTGCCACCGATAGCCACCCATGAAACCACGCAAGAGCAGGTGGTCCCGCACCTGCCTGGAATCCGGGTCCGCAATAAGGCTCTTCAGCTTGCATCTTCGACACGGACATCTTATCTCCGTCTCGTTCTTTTGAAGCATCTCAGCCTTCGCGGAGCTCAAAAACCTATTCACGATGCCTTCGGTCATCGTGCGGACCATGGTCGCCTGCGGGGTAGAGCAAAACAATATTTTAGAACCAAGAAAAAATTGGCATGACCTTCCCTAAAAATAGGACCAAAAAGAATGCATAGTGCCAAAATTCTCGTCGAAACGGAAATGAATCAACATTCCGGCAAAATATTGGCAACTATCGCATTTCAAATACCGGTACCTGCAAACACAAACATATATGCAACACCACAAACATATGCAACATCACAAACATACATAGATCTAGCTAGGCCACAAAAAGTGCATGTGCACATTGTTGGATCGAGCTAGGGAGAAAAAAAGTAGATCTACAACATGAAGATAGCTTTCCCCTTACTTACCTATCAAAAAAAGGTAATTTCACCACTTAATTTTGATGAATCTATGGTGCAAATGAGGTGAGGAGGAGGAGGCAGCCGAAAGTTTGGAGAAGGAGGTGGAGGGAATGAAGTGGGGAAAGTGAGTGGGTAGGTGTGGCTGTCCAAAATATCTTGTTGGGGTCCCAGGTTACTAATGGCGCACCACCAGCAAATGCGCCATTAGTATGCCTGCTTACTAATGGCACACCTGCAGGTGGTGCGCCATTAGTAGTTTTGCAAAAAAGTAAAAAAATATACTAATGACGCACTATCTGTCTAGTGCCCCATTACTAGTTAGAACTAGTAATGGCGCACCTCGCTTGGATGCGCCATTAGTATGTATGGAAAATTGGGAAAAAAATTTGTTACTAGTGGCGCACCGTTTTTCTGGTGCGCCATTAGTGTCTTCCACACTAATGGCGCATCTCCAGAGGGTGCGCCAGTAGTATATAGTAGTGGCGCACCACCTGACAGGTGCGCCATTGGTGCCCATTCCATCTATAGCCCTTTTTGTAGTAGTGGCAACTTTAGCTATAGCGCTGGGCCGCCTCCCTCGTGCTGCTGCTAAGCCCACCTCCCTGCTT
>NC_041386.1:702946441-702948055 GCF_002162155.2 Triticum dicoccoides | reverse complement strand
TTCTGGCAAATTTCAGGCGCTCGATTGGTCCTGTTTTTAGCAAAGGTCATGTCAAATTTTGTTAAGTGTTTATTATTTTTGTTTTCATAATTAAGCATTTTGTTCGCGATGTCGACGATGCCTATCCCGCATCCTCGTCGTCGACTCGGTGGAGGACTCCTGCTTGAGCCGAGGGGCCATGTCCGGGATTGGGCTCCGCAGGGCTGGTACCGGGTTGTGCTACCTTCTGGTGAGTACAACTTAGTGAGGAGCCAGCCCATCGTTGACCCGGAGCTTCTTTGGTGGTGGTCACATGGGCCTGCATCGGTGGAGAGGCTTGAGTCCCCCACGCAGGTGGTACAACACCGTGTCACGGAGGAGAACGCGCACGTCCAGCGCTACTTGGTTGCGTTGGCGAACGGCCGGTTCTCCAATACCTAGCAGATTCTTTGGGGATCTCATCGGAGCTATGATCCGGTGATGGTTCCTTCTCTCTGGGTGTCCACCGCGGCCCACTGAACCTAGAGGAGCTATTATTCGAGATGTATTAGTGATATTATATGATGATCTTTGCTACAAACTACTATATATGTATTCGACGATGGATTATTAATTACCTATTAGTTATTTGCTTATTGAATGCAAAAGATGAGCGCAGTTTGTGCTACAAACTACTACATATGTATTCATGATGGATTATTAATTACCTATTAGGAAATGTCTAACGACGAAAGGGAATTCGCTATGTGCAACTATCGCATTTCAAATACCGGTACCTGCAAACACAAACATATATGCAACACCACAAACATATGCAACATCACAAACATACATAGATCTAGCTAGGCCACAAAAAGTGCATGTGCACGTTGTTGGATCGAGCTAGGGAGAAAAAAAGTAGATCTACAACATGAAGATAGCTTTCCCCTTACTTACCTATCAAAAAAAGGTAATTTCACCACTTAATTTTGATGAATCTATGGTGCAAATGAGGTGAGGAGGAGGAGGCAGCTGAAAGTTTGGAGAAGGAGGTGGAGGGAATGAAGTGGGGAAAGTGAGTGGGTAGGTGTGGCTGTCCAAAATATCTTGTTGGGGTCCCAGGTTACTAATGGCGCACCACCAGCAAATGCGCCATTAGTATGCCTGCTTACTAATGGCACACCTGCAGGTGGTGCGCCATTAGTAGTTTTGCAAAAAAGTAAAAAAATATACTAATGATGCACTATCTGTCTAGTGCCCCATTACTAGTTAGAACTAGTAATGGCGCACCTCGCTTGGATGCGCCATTAGTATGTATGGAAAATTGGGAAAAAAATTTGTTACTAGTGGCGCACCGTTTTTCTGGTGCGCCATTAGTGTCTTCCACACTAATGGCGCATCTCCAGAGGGTGCGCCAGTAGTATATAGTAGTGGCGCACCACCTGACAGGTGCGCCATTGGTGCCCATTCCATCTATAGCCCTTTTTGTAGTAGTGGCAACTTTAGCTATAGCGCTGGGCCGCCTCCCTCGTGCTGCTGCTAAGCCCACCTCCCTGCTTTCTCCCGCGCGGGCCCATGCACCACCCCTCCCCTCACTCACACTCACACGCTCACACCAAATCGAATCCCTCGGTCGTCCCCCGATCCGGCCGCCGC
>NC_041386.1:702929263-702943741 GCF_002162155.2 Triticum dicoccoides | reverse complement strand
CGGCCATCCTCCCCCACCGGTCGCGCTGGCCCTCCTCCACCGAGAGGTACTCCTTCCTCCTCCTCCCTCCCTCCCTAGTTATAGTTATTAGAGAGTAGTTAATTATTTTGAATCCTAGTTGAAAAAATGTAGGTTCTTAGAATAAGGTAGGTGTTTTAGTTGAATTGTTAGGTGTTTTAGTTAAATTTGTAGGAGTTTTAGCTAAAAATGTAGGTTATTAGAATAATGTAGGTGTTCTTAGAATAATGTTAAATTTGTTTTAAGTGTATTTAAAAGAGTTGTAGGTGTTTTAGTTGTTTTAGGTGTAGTTAACAGAATTTTAGGTGGTTTAGTTGTTTTAGGTGTGGTTAACAGAATTTTTGGTGTTTTAGTTGTTTTAGGTGTAGTTAACAGAATTCTAGGTATTTTTTTAGTTAAAGCAATTGTTGTTATTTTTTTAGTTAAAGCAATTTTTCCTGTTATATGCAAATTTGCAGTGGACATGTCATATTTTGAACATGTCACATTTTGGACATGTCATATTTTTCTGAGTGGCCTATGTTTTGCCAGAAATGTCGATTCGTTTACGTTCTGGCAAATTTCAGGCGCTCGATTGGTCCTGTTTTTAGCAAAGGTCATGTCAAATTTTGTTAAGTGTTTATTATTATTTTTTTCATAATTAAGCATTTTGTTCGCGATGTCGACGATGCCTATCCCGCATCCTCGTCGTCGACTCGGTGGAGGACTCCTGCTTGAGCCGAGGGGCCATGTCCGGGATTGGGCTCCGCAGGGCTGGTACCGGGTTGTGCTACCTTCTGGTGAGTACAGCTTAGTGAGGAGCCAGCCCATCGTTGACCCGGAGCTTCTTTGGTGGTGGTCACATGGGCCTGCATCGGTGGAGAGGCTTGAGTCCCCCACGCAGGTGGTACAACACCGTGTCACGGAGGAGAACGCGCACGTCCAGCGCTACTTGGTTGCGTTGGCGAACGGCCGGTTCTCCAATACCTAGCAGATTCTTTGGGGATCTCATCGGAGCTATGATCCGGTGATGGTTCCTTCTCTCTGGGTGTCCACCGCGGCCCACTGAACCTAGAGGAGCTATTATTCGAGATGTATTAGTGATATTATATGATGATCTTTGCTACAAACTACTATATATGTATTCGATGATGGATTATTAATTACCTATTAGTTATTTGCTTATTGAATGCAAAAGATGAGCGCAGTTTGTGCTACAAACTACTACATATGTATTCATGATGGATTATTAATTACCTATTAGGAAATGTCTAACGACGAAAGGGAATTCGCTATGTGCGATTACTGCGAAGATGAGCGCGGTCTGTGCAACAGGCTTCACCTGGTAGAAGGTCGGCGCTTCAGCATCAAGCTCCAAGAGACCTTCGATGTTGATACGGTATGCAACGATGACAAGTGTTTTTTGTTATTTTTGCACGACTTCCCTGCTTCTTCAACATGTAATTTTCGTCTTTTACAATTCGACTAGCTTATCCTATGCCATGCAAGACGCTATGTCTTGGAGAAGATGGGTTTTGAAGATCATGAAAGCACGGAGACAAAGATAATTCAACTAAGGACCCATCATGGTTATGATTTTGCTGTAAAACTATACAATTCTGTGAACTCATCCAATTTTGGTTGCCCGAATTGGGAAGCCCTTTCCAAGGCGTATGATTTTCATGAGGGTATGCTTCTCACCTTCGATCTTGGTGATCCTGACATTGACTAAAATGATATGACCATTTGGGTCCTTGTTGACATGCTTCCAGTTCTACTGCTATGTGAGTTTCTTAAACATATTTACTAAGTAATTTATATTTTTTATTTCAAAATATTTGACAACTTATTTCCATTGACAGATTATTTTCATTCTTCAAAAAATATACGGAAGATGGTAGACAGAACCTACTACTACAATGATGAATCACAATTAACTTATAAGGAGAAAGATGGTCTTATCACATTTTTTACTGATCTTGAGAATTACAATAGCTATTATCGAATTCCTCAAAATTATGGTCAATATATGCCACTAGTGCACGCGGTGTGCTACGATAACATCAATGGAGATAGCATGGTAAGATTTTCTACAATTACGACATTCGTGCATCTTTTGCATAAATTTTTCTAAAACTAAACTATATTGCTAACTACAAAGTTATTACTATGTTTTTTAATAGAAAATCCCGATGGATTGTGTGCCTCATCTGATGTTGCCAAGAGGTCGCGCTGATGTTATGAGCTTACGGCCACCACGGCCAGGTCAGCCACAGTATCCACATCACTCATGTCCATACTAGATTTCTAAAAGCGAAGAAGCCATGATAATAAATGATTGGAAAAAATGTTTCAACCATCGTAGAGAGCTACTTGGAAGCAACATTGTGCGTAGGCCAAGACATGGAGACGGGATGATCTCCGTTCTTCATTATGGAGAGTTCAGTTTTCTTATGAAGAGTCAATGCCTATTTTGTTTTATGATATTTTACCTAAGAGAGGGTAGAGTAGGTCCTATGAGAGGAGTAGGTCCTAGGTAGAATGTGTTATTATGTGCTATAATGTGTTAGAGTTGATGAGGAGGATGAGGAGTTGTGATTATGACTAGTGACCAACTTGTTATATATATGATGTCTCATTGACGAACATTGTTTGGTGGTGATGACTACTGCTAATGAATATGCTATTTAAACAGACTAGTTCATGATGAGTTATTATTGTCTAAAAGATATATCTGTTTAAACATATACAACGCCAAAATATTTAAAAAAACCATAAATGTTAGCAGTAGCGCTGGCCTAAAAACGTGCTACTAGTACTTGAACTTACCAGTAGCGCTGGTCTAGAAACGCGCTATTGCTACAAAATAGTTGTAGCGCCGTAGCAGTAGCGCTGGCTCCCGCGCTACTGGTAGCACAAAAACAAGCGCTACTGGTAAGTTTTTCTCTAGTAGTGGATGATGCCATCTCCAGAGCCATTCCTGCTTCCTGGACCATGGTACCGTAACAGCTGACAAGGCAGTGTGGTAGAAACCGATCACCATGTTAGTTACAAGGCCCGCAATGACTGACTTGCAGTCTAGTTGAACGTACAACATCATAATGTCCATGGTCGTGGGTTTTCACTCTAAAGATTAAGTTGAACGTACATATTTTGAGTACTTTATATGTCTTGAATGATTAAATGGACAGATAGTATGCTTGATCTTTTCTCTAGCTATTATGCTCTCTAAGAAAAGATATGGTCGTTCAAGTAATTTTTTTCTCATTTACATTCATCTACTTAGTACTTACTGGTAATCTTCGTGACAACTTGTGCCTAGATATTAATTAAGAAAGAATTATTCTCATAATTTTATACAAGGTGCAACTTATTCTAGACTACCTGTGACGTAAGTACCATCTACCATGTAACTCAGAGTAGCAACAGATCCATTCATTGCAGATCACATAGGTAAGGACAAATGCGCTCAATGCACGTGAATTCATAATTTGATTCCAACAAGCCGGACATATATAATTCACTCGGTTGACTGTGGACAAGGCCACCGCAGACCGAAAAAGCAGGACACTACAGACATCCCAAGGAGTCCTGTGGTGTGCCGAAGCAGCCAACGAACAGAATTATGTTAGGTTAAGATTCCCGTCAGTATGCACCCTGTCGCTACAGGTTTTGCAGAAGAAAACAACAAAAACATAAACTGAGAGTGCCTTGTTGTATGTTATGGAGGTGAACCAATGAGGGGTGGCTGCTAATCAATTAATCAATCAGCACAGACAGAACCAACCAACTTGGTAGTTTCCTTGCTAACTTCTGCATTTTCGACATTAGACAGAGTCACTTACACGGGGAACTTCTTTCAAGCTGCCAAGTATGTTTGAAACAGCAGTGAAAATGAGCTGAGAATAAATATTTACCCATCATATGAATGTGATCAGCATGTGAACAACGAGGCGCAGCTGTCCAGTGTTCCCTTTTCTGTCATATTTTGGTGCCCCCTTTGACCTGTCACCAACTTGTCACGCCCAAGATGCGACCCTATCCTAAAAGAACTCGAAGGTCCCACCAAGGATAGAAGCGCATCTTGGAGTCGCTTTAGCAAGGTGGATATCATTACATCAAACCATTACATAATAGATGGGGATACATACAAGGCATACAAATGCCGTAAGAATACATCAATACATCATAGATAAGATCAACATCCGACTACGGATGAAACACAAACAGAAACTCAAACGACATCCATCCTGCTAGCCCAGGCTGCCGACCTGGAACCGATCCCCTGATCGAAGAAGAAGCAGAAGAAGAACTCCAAAAACAAGCAAACATCGCTCTCGCGTCATGATCAACGCATAACATGTACCTGCAACTGTTATTGTAGTAATCTGTGAGCTACGAGGACTCGGCAATCCCATTACCATGGGTATCATGACTAGCAAAGCTTAATGGGAAAGGAAGGGGTAAAGTGGTGAGGTTGCAACAGCGACTAAGCATATATGGTGGCTAACATACGCAAATAAGAGCGAGAAGAGAAGCAAACGGAACGGTCATGAAGCTAACAATGATCAAGAAGTGATCATGAAACTACTTACGTCAAACATAACCCAAAACCGTGTACACTTCCCGGACTCCGCCGAAAAGAGACCATCACGGCTACACACACAGTTGATGCGTTTTAATTCGTATCTGGTGCCAAGTTATCTACAACCGGACATTAGCAAATTCCCATCTGCCACATAACCACGGGCACGGCTCTCGAAAGTTTATACCCTGCAGGGGTGTCCCAACTTAGCCCATCACAAGCTCTCACGGTCAATGAAGGATATTCCTTCTCCCAGGAAGACCCGGTCAAACTCGGAATCCCGGTTTACAAGACATTTCGACAATGGTAAAACAAGATCAGCAAAACCGCCCGATGTGCCGACAACCCCGATAGGAGCTGCACATATCTCGTTCTCAGGGCAACACCGGATGAGACTTGCTACGAGTAAAACCAGCTCACAAGTTTCTCCGAGGTGGCCCCGCAGGCAGCTCGGTTCAGACCAGCACTTGGAGAAGCACTGGCCCGGGGGGCTAAAATAAAGATGACCCTCAGGTTGGCCGACCCAAGGGAAAGGTAATATGTTGTTAGGAAAAATGTAAAACCAAGGTTGGGCCTTGCTGGAGGAGTTTTATTCAAAGTGAACTGTCAAGGAGGTCCCATAAATCACCCAACCGCGTAAGGAACGCAAAATCAAGGAACATAACACCGGTATGACGAAAACTAGGGCGGCAAGAGTGGAACAAAACACCAGGCATAAGGCTGAGTCTTCCGCCCTTTACCAAGTATATGGATGCATTAATTAAATAAGAGATATTGTGATATCCCAACATAATCATGTCCATCATGGAGCAATCTTCAACTTCACCTGCAACTAACAACGCTATAAGAGGGGCTGAGCAAAAGCGGTAACATAGCCAAGCAACGGTTTGCTAGGAAGGGTGAAGAGGTTAGAGGCTGACATGCAATCTGGGAGGCTTGATAGACAAGAGATAGGTAGCGCTGCAAAGCGATAGAACGAAGCAACTAGCATAGCAATGATAGTAGTGAGATCCAGAGTAACGGTCATCTTGCCTGAAATCCCGCAAGGTAGAAGAACGAGTCCATGAGGAAGATCAAGCCATGAAGATGAACCAAGCGTAGACGAACGAATCCTCACGATGGCAACGAAACAGGAACTAACGAGAAGGAGCACAACCGGAAAGAAGCAAACAACAAGGTAAACACACAACACATAAACATGACATGATGCACAACCAAGCATGATACATGACAAAGCTACATGAAGCTACTCATGGCAAGAGATGATGCATACAAGAGCAACACATCAAAGCAAGTTTAAATGAGGCCGGAAATAACATATAACAAATCCGGTAAGTCCTCATATGCAAGTTTCGCAGTTGGTCCGGATCTGAACAAACATTAAGTTGAAGGTGTTAAAAAGCAAGTTAAAGAGCACCAAGAGGATCTACACGAAATTCTAGTCAAGTTACATATAGAGTTCATTTAGTTCAGAGCTACGGCCTAGAAGATATGAGCAAAACAAGTTAAACATGGCATTGATGCTAAATGCATACAAACATCAAGAAAACACTCTTAAAACATGGATGAAACATGATAATATGAAACTTCATGCAAAATCAAGCAAGTTTCATATAGAGCACACTCAAAACGGAGCAACGGTTCAACACACACATGAAACAAGTTTAAAGGACAAGCTGTCCAAAACAGTAACTAGGCATCTAGCAAGCATCAAAACAATATGCTACAGCACCTCAACATAAGAACAAAAGCCATGGTCATGAAGTACATGTAAAGCATAACAAAACATGAACAGTGAGCTATCTCCATAAAACACTATAACATGCTCAAAGGGACATGGCAAGGTTGCAAATAATAACAGTTTACAGACTTAGCAGAAATAACATCAGGTTGCAATGTTTAGAGCTATCAAACAACATGTTACAGGAACTTAACATGGCAAACAAAGGCATGGCATGCTAATACTAAAGACAAAGAACAAAACTCCCTTACCTAACTAATTCCAAAGATCAACAGAAAAGATGGTAGCATCCATGCAAACATGGAAAATGATATGACAGATTCAGACAAGGCAGGAACAACAATAAGTAGGCATGTTGGTGAGCTTGTACCACTCACCACAGAGCAATACATGGCATCACAAGGTGATCATCAGTAATGAGACATATTTATGAAGGTACACATGGCAAGAGCATGTTCATAGGGTGCATGGATCACTAGCAAAGCTCATGGCAAAACTGAACTTATTGTTAACAGGCTGACAACAACATTATTTAGCAATTTGAGAGAACGATTACAACAAGCTACAGCAGGCTATAAATGCAACCAGGGGCATGGATGTATAGAGCATGACATTTATAATAAAACATCCTTAGTTAACATCTCCAGATTATGCATAGAATGACTTGTAGCAGCAGGTTTACATAGCATCATGATATAGCAGATTCAGCCTAGCAAAACAGGAACAACAAGTACCCTACTTCACGAGCTCGATGCACTCATTACAAGACTCAAAAAATACATGGATTGCACCACTGTAAATATGGCATGATGTAGCTCAAAACTCATGTAGACATCTATCTCATAGGATGCACACATAAAATGCAATGAAAAAGACAAATCACCAAGTTCTGTTAATAGACAGCAATTAACATCATATAGCACTCTTGCAACGATGATTTGGGCATCAATATGAACTCAAACGAGCATAGAACAATGGAATGAAATGAAGAGCATCTCTCAATGAACATTTTGATATATCATGCGCATGAAACGGAGCTACGGTCATGAAACATTGGTTGCTACTCATGAACTACACACCATTCAGCCGCATTCACGCCCATCATGCTGCTAATTTAACAGATATTTTGAACATTGCTCACTCCCTTTATATACCTCTAAACCATATGCACTTGTTCTGCTGGTTTCCTTCCTTTGGTTGAACCTACACTATTATTGAACTTTTGATGTGTTTTCTCTTTTATGAGTTGAGATTTTTAGAAGGAACTGAAAGACAGTGTGGACAATAGTCAGTGTAGTGTTGCAGGCTTGCCCATTGTGAGACCAGGTAAATTCAGCACTAAAATGTTCTAGTGCAAGTCTGGTTTCCGTCTAGGAAGAAGTCCTAGTTTGTCCTATTTGAGGTGTGTACAGTGTGTCCTGTTGAGAAGCACTCACTGACCTGGGGCTGTAGGAACAGTGCTTGCACTGTCCACAGGTTTTGGCGAAGAGGGAGTAAGCAAATTGTAGGTGTGCTGGCGCCGAGTGGCTCTTGAGTAGCAGCAGCAGGCAGCGGTGACGGCGTTGACCGATTCTAGGAGCAATCAATTCCTACTGGATAGCAGGGGTTTGCTGATGATTCTCCAGAATACACATGAACTGCATGAATGCAAATTTACAGTGGGTTTATCTATGGCTTTTCATTACGTCTTTCCCCTATTCAGTTAGAACATCAGATGAGGTCAATCTATATATTGTCTGTACAACCTCTACTGTATCTACTCTTAAAATGCAAACCTATTGTATTGCATGACCTTAACATTATAGGGTTAGGCAGGACGGGGGCCCTGGGGTGTAGCAATGCCACCAGAGCGTCGCACCGGGCCCTCAAACATGCGGGGTGGTGTAGTGGCATTTCTGAAGAGGCGGCACACATCTCCGGGATGTGGCTCCTGATACGTCTCCGTTGTATCTACTTTTCCAAACACTCTTGCCCTTGTTTTGGACTCTAACTTGCATGATTTTAATGGAACTAACCCGGACTGACGTTGTTTTCAGCAGAACTGCCATGGTGTTATTTTTGTGCAGAAATAAAAGTTCTTGGAATAACCCGAAAATCCACGGAGCAACTTTTCAGAATTAATAAATAATACTAGCGAAAGAATCAGTGTCAGGGGTCCACACCCTGTCCATGAGGGTGGGGGCGCGCCCCCTGCCTCGTGGGCTCCCTGGACGTCCACCGACCTCAACTCCAACTCCATATATTTTTTTTCGCAGAGAAATTTTTTAGAGAGAAAGTTTCATCGCGTTTTACGAAACGGAGCCGTCGCCAAGCCCTAATCTCTCTCGGGACAGCTGGTCTGGAGTCCGTTCGGGGCTTTGGAGAGGGGGATTCATCGCCGTCGTCAACATCAACCATCCTCCATCACGAATTTAATGATGCTCACCGCCGTGCGTGAGTAATTCCATCATAGGCTTGCTGGATGGTGATGGGTTGGATGAGATTTACTATGTAATCAACTTAGTTTTGTTAGGGTTTGATCCCTAGTATCCACTATGTTCTGAGATTGATGTTGCTATGACTTTGCTATGCTTAATGCTTGTCACTAGGGCCCGGGTGCCATGATTTCAGATCTGAACCTTTTATGTTTTCATGAATATATTTGAGTTCTTGATCCTGTCTTGCAAGTCTATAGTCACCTATTATGTGTTATGATCCGACAACCCCGAAGTGACAATAATCGGGATACTTCTCGGTGATGACCGTAGTTTGAGGAGTTCATGTATTCATTATGTGTTAATGCTTTGGTCCGGTACTCTATTAAAAGGAGGCCCTAATACCCCTTAGTTTCCATTAGGACCCCGCTGCCACGGGAGGGTAGGAGAAAAGATGTCATGCAAGTTCTTTTCGATAAGCACGTATGACTATATTCGGAATACATGCCTACATTATATTGATGAACTTGAGCTAGTTCTGTGTCACCCTATGTTATAACTGTTACATGATGAACCACATCCGACATAATTATCCATCACTGATCCAATGCCTACGAGCGTTTCACATATTGTTCTTTGCTTATTTTCTTTACCGTTGCTACTGTTGCAATTACTACAAAATTGCTACCATTACTTTTGCTACTGTTATCGTTACTTCCATACTACTTTGCTACTAAATACTTTGCTGCAGATACTAAGTTATCCAGGTGTGGTTGAATTGACAACTCAACTGCTAATACTTGAGAATATTCTTTGGCTCCCCTTGTGTCAAATCAATAAATTTGGGTTGAATACTCTACCCTCGAAAACAGTTACGATCCCCTATACTTGTGGGTTATCAGCCCCCTTCACGGACGGCGCCGCCGCCGGCACCTGGAGGGGGGAAACAGACGCGTCGGGTCTACACGGAGGGGATCTTGGTATGGGATTGGCCCGGATGTTGCTCCAAAGTGTTCCTATGGGCTGACCTAACACAACCGGGTGGAGAGTTCCACTGGTCAAATCCCGTCTGTTAAGTCAAAGGGCTAGATCTCGTCGTCAAACGCTATAGGGTTAGAAGGGACGGGGGCCCTGGGGGGGCAGCAATGCCACCTAAGCGTCGCACCGGGCCCTCAAACATGCGAGGTGGTGTGGTGGCATGTCTAAAGAGGCGGCATGCGTCTCCGGGGTGTGGCGCCCCTCACGGACGGCGCCGCCGCCGGTACCTGGAGGGGGCAGACGGACGCGTCGGGTCTACACGGAGGGGATCTTGCTGTGGGTTTGGCCCGGATGTTGCTCCAAAGTGTTCCTATGGGCTGACCTAACACAACCGGGTGGAGAGTTCCACTGGTCAAAGCCCGTCCGTGTAAAGTCAAAGGGCTAGATCTCGTGGTCAAACACAACAAGGTTACGCGGGACGGGGGCCCTGGGGGGTAGCAATGCCACCGGAGCGTCGCACCGGGCCCTCATACATGCTTGTGTGCATAGCTACACCCTGAATCCCCCCACTAGCCGGATTCCCTCCGTGACACGGCGACAACAACATCTGTGAGGAGGCAATCGATATACCATCATGGTATGTTTTTTATTTACATAAGGCACATTTATCTTGTGGAAAAAATATAAAGAAAAAATAAAGAAAAATAAATGTATGCCGACGGCGGTGCGCACACGGAGGTACAATCCCACGGATCGATGACGTGGCATCGCACATGGATTGATGACGTGGCAGAGGCCCATGGGCCAGGTTTATGCCGACGACAATGCCACAAACATATCTCTGCCACACAACGCCCCCCCCCCCACTCTCTCGGATCGATGACGTGTCGACGACGCGGATCAGTGATGTCAGCAGATCTATGCCGACGGCCGCCGTTACTAGCCGTCAGCGTAGTTTCGACGCCATCAAACGGTCGTCGATGGCTGGGTAGGTGGGCCCGGTATATGCCGACGGCCCCCGTAGGCGTATCTCGCGCGGTCCCGACGGCCTCGTCTATGACGACGGCCCCGTCGGCATAGATAAACGTATGCCGAAGGCATTTCTACGCCTACGACTTTCCTTAGGCCGTCGAGATAGGTCTATCTATGCTGATGGGGACCGTCGGCATAGATGAGGCCGTCGGCGTAAGCGGATATTCTGGTAGTGGGTGGAGGCGCCTAGCCAGACTCAGGGACTGATGCCTGGCAAGGAGTAGATGGACTAGCATAACTCTTCCTACCATGGATGGATGCGGTGTGATGTCAGCGGCCGGCGGTATCTCGCAACAGGGATGCCAGGCATCGGCCCCGGATGGAGGTCCGCATGGTTGCTCTTCGGCGGGCATGATTGCGGTGGTGGTGTCTCTCCTCCCGGGATGTGTGGGCAACGGGAGTTGATGAGGCAGGTAGCTTAGACGTGCCCTCTCTCTCGGCGAGGTGGCGTCCTGATTTGGATCTGGGGGCCTATCATCGCCACATGTCTCCTGGCGGCCTCATAGTGGCATCGATGAGCTGCCGAGTGAAAACTCCGTGCTTTGGCGCCGACGACGGCAACACCCGCGGGTGTCGTGCTCTTCCTGAAGACGTCGTTGTGGTTCTTCTCTCCGTGTCAGGGTTTCGGGTGAAGACCTTTGTTCCACGTGGACTCGACAGTGGCGACGCTCTGCGTCGTTTTCCCTCTTGGGGGCGTTGTCGTGGAGCTTAGGTGTGGTAGGTGAGTGCGTGGAGGTGTTTAGTTCGTCCGGTGCTTGTTGATGCTAGCGTAGTCGCGTGCGTTTATGTGTGCCGGATATCTCAGGATCGGCTTTGTATGAGGGCTACCTCACCACCTTGTATCGTTTGCCCGTGTACATCTCTGGTTGTTGCTTTATCTATAAATAAAAGGGGTGGAAGCCTATTTGGAGGTAAAACGTTTTCTGCCACCAGTCCACCAGTGCCTCGTCACCGCTGTACATGATGTGTGCGAGTGTGAAGCCCCAGCTTACAGACTGTAATTTCCATGGCACAGCTGGCAAGCAAATGTGAAGCGCTTTCTCGATCTTGAAGGCACATCGAACATGTGGGGTTATGTGGCCAGCCGCCCAGCCCTTCTTGGCAGCAGTCTGACATTTACCTTGAGCCGCAATCCAGACGAAAAATTGCATTTGGGAGGCGCATCAGAACTCCAGGCTAGCTTGCCGAATAGAGGTTTGATTTTTGCCGCGACCGTGGTAGCATATGCCGCGCTTGAACTGAAAGTTTCACTCGCATTCCACCTCAAGCATAATGTGTCTTGCCAGTCCGGGGATAGCTGAACATCCATGGATATGATTCTCTGACAGACTCTCTTCCCCTATCCATGTGTACAATGTTTATATTACAAAATTTTCACCATCCAGAAGGTAAACACCCCATCTTCCTAAATTGATTAATTCGCAATCTTTATGTCCATCTCTGAACTGGAGTCGAGATTTAGTAGGAGGGCGACTTGTTGTGTGTCGCTGCTGGTAAACTTACTAACCTGCAAGAGACATTTCAGGGGCTGAAGGAGATCGCGGGAGACTTTGAGCTCTGATCGAGCTGGTGGTCGATGTCGCCATAGTAGGTCTTGTAGTAAGCAATCAACCATGCCGGCTGCAAGATCTCTGCAATGCCAGTCGAGGTCTTACCCTTGAGGCTGGTTGGCTGTTATGGTTCACACACTTGCAATATCTAAAGTGCATCACTCTTAACCTAAAACTAAGAGGGCAACTCATCACAGTTTGCAGTTTAGACGCAAATTGCGATTACAGATAGGTAGGTGAACAGACATGATCAAGACGGGACATCATTTGTACTGATAGAAGTTTGTATGGTAATCGTAGTATGGTACATATGAGAAATGGACGGGGCTAATTTAGCGGGAGGTAGTTGTTATCCACAATGTATACATTTAGCCGTCATTGTTCTTTGTTGTGATCAGCTGAAAATCATGCACATGTATCGAGCAAACGCGAGGAGCATTTAGGTAGTCTAAAAGGTATCATTGCTGATTTCGGAAGTTTAACTGCATATTTGACTCAGAAATCTGGATACATGCGATTCGAGCTTAATGACCGCATCAACAATGTATGAGAATTCCTTCATGCGCTTATTGCATTATGGTCATGCTAGTTAACTCCTCATGAGTTAGACACCATTCAGCAGCATCACACTTTTTGGGATGCTAGGTTAACTGAAGTTTTGACTATTGTTCGCTGATCTGCCGCTTATATACTTTAGGCCATTTACACCTTTTGTGTTTCTGTTCCTTTGGTTGGTCCTCAGGTTAGGAAGCACCGAACTAGACTTGTGGCGCGACTTTTGGTGTGTATTTTTGCTAAGATGAGATTTTAGAAGAAACTGTAAAAGAGATATGAATGGGTGGTGTGAACCAGATGCCCCGCAGGCCAACTAGGCTCGGGTGTCAACCAAAAGCTTGGATGTTGGCCTGTAGAGGAGCCGGCTGCTCCATGAGGAAAAGCCAAAAAGGAGGCCATGGAGAGTAAAGGTAGGGGAAAAGTAGGAAGCAGATGACCACGGTGGAAAAGGGAGGGTCGAAAAGGGAGAGACAATGGCAGAAGCCCTCAGCGTCATGTGTATATCGCTTGCTTATTTTTGTTAAATTAAGCATCAATAACTTTGTTTAATTACAAAGTCCCAAATGTGCCTGGCATAATCCCATGTACCGAAGCCTGCCCAGCAGCCTTGGTTTTTTCCCACTCATTGTTTCGCAAGTTGTGTTGCCATATCAGCACTTGTACAGACAACAATGAAGTTTCTTAGGGCATCGCCAATATCCCACGCTAACCCTCAAACCGTCAGAATCTGGCGGAACCAAGCGGTCCGGACGCGATTTGCCATCCAACATGGTACCTCATTGGTTCGCGTAACAGTCTGTATATTCGTTCTCCAGAGAACCAGAGGTAAACCATGGCGGGCTTTGCAGGCGTTTTGACCCCTGTCACATACACGTCTGACAAACTGGACCCACCCAAAACCCACTCCTTCGCCCACAACCTTTTCCGCACGAAGCAGTTGTCGAGCATTCATGTGTATTAGCGCTGCATTCATGTCTGCCCAAAGCGAAAGAGGACTCTCACTAGAACTGGCATTGAAGCGGTGCACCACCCAAGAGCACCGCTCGTGCCGCGACCTAGTGTACGCGCCTTCTCTTTGCATACAAATGCCACTCGTCCATTGGGCTGCAGACATTAAACAAGCGGGATTGCCAAGGTCGACCCCTGCGCCCGCATGCAAACGCTATCCGTTTATATGTTGGCATTAAACTGCCTGCCACTTGGCTTGTCCAACGCCAACTATTTATACATGGCCAGGCCCTGCAAGAGCCGCATCACACCTCCGCTCTTGATCTCTTCTGTGCACCACACCTTTCATGTCACTAGTAGAAAACAGGGCTTTGGTTCGGCCAGAAAAGAGCATTAATCTCGGTTGCATTACGAACCGGGACTAATGTGAGCATTAGTCCTGGTTCGAGCGGCTAGGGCACCGTACATGCATTAGTCCCAGTTCAAATGGGATATTTAGTCCCGGTTGTTGCCACGAACCGGGACTAAAGGGTGCGATGCCCATTAGTACCGGTTCGTGGTACCAACCGGTACTAAAGGTTAGACCTTTAGTCCCGGTTCAAGCCACCAACCGGTAGTAATGGGGTTTGAGGCATTAGTACTGGTTCGTGGCACGAACCGGTACTAAAGGTCCCATTT
>NC_041386.1:702919222-702928979 GCF_002162155.2 Triticum dicoccoides | reverse complement strand
GTAAAAAGTAAAAGAAAATGATAAAAACTTCAAAAATTAAAATCCTTCCAGATGTAGTTATGTTACTACATGTACTAGTTAGGAAAAATTTAAAAAATTAAATTTGGACATGTTTTGCAGAAAGTGTAGGGAAATGTAAAACGGCTATAACTTTTGCATACAAAGTCGAAAAAAACGTATAATATATCAAAATGTTCAGCACGAAAATCTGCATCCGATTTTGACTGCCTATGGCCTGTTTGAAAATTTTTAGAATCCTCAAATTCTAAAAGGAAAAAAAATTATGCTCAAATTTCAAAAAAAATTGAATGTTGGTTAAATCAGGTCAAACTACTTATTAAAGAAATATTAGTGTTACTACATAATTATTCAAGAATATTAGTGTTACTAAATAATTATTTCAATTTTTTGAATTTTGGTCAAATCTGGTCAAACTATGGTCAAACTATGGTCAAACTACTTATTGAAGAAATATTAGTGTTAATAAATAATTATTGTTTTTTAGAATAATAGTTTCAGACTCAAACAGTGAGACGTGTGACTTCATGCTCAAGCTAAACTCCTGAGGATTAATAGGATTGACATCTTACTATTGTTAGGAAAATAACAAGTGCAGACTTGGAAACGAGGGGGAATAAAACCCGAAGTTAAGCATGCTCAGGCTAGAGTCCTGAGAGGATGGATGACTGGTTGGGAAGTTAGATGATTTGGAATGATGATTGGTGATTAGAGATTAGAAGTTAAATTGAGCAGTGATGAGGGGTGATTAGATATTAAATTGGAAAATAATTCAGAAATTTGAAAATAAAAAAAATTCAAACTTTTTTTTTTGTAAAAATATCTTTAGTCCCCGTTGGTGTTACCAACCGGTACTAAAGGTGGAGCTCCAGACAACGGCCACATGGACGGCCTTTACTCCCGGTTCGTGTAAGAACCGGGACTAAAGGTGAGGCTTTAGTAACCCTTTAGTCCCGGTTCCAGAACCGGGACTAAAGGCCCTTATGAACCGGGACAAATGGTCCTTTTTCTACTAGTGTGTTCTCGTGCTTGCAAGCACTATGGGGACATACTCTCCGCAGAACAGAAGCAAGAGTTATCCGGCATCACTAGTACAAAAACTGCTAATTAGTTGTGTTCTGTAGTGGTCACTAGCAGCGTCCAGGCTGGGCGTCACTGGTAAGTTCAGACGAGCAGCGCACGACGTGAGCACTGCTAGTACAAGTGAGTTAGCAGTGGGTGAGTTAAACGCTGCTTGTCTGTATTCATCTAGTAGTGTTTCGATGTGATAGTGTGATCCTTCATACTAGACAATAAGCTTTGACGTTGCTTCGGCGTCATCTGTAACACGGTGATCATAATGACCACTGACATGTTCATCAGAAAGTAGGAGAAGGGGCTAGATAGCTTAACAGTGGGTTTTGCTCCTCCGATGATGGAGAGGTATTCTTAGGGCCCTGTCGGTGTGACAACATTCATCATCGTCTAGCCAAACACATGTGACTACATCACAGGGATGCCGGAACATGACAACGAGAAAGAAGAACAAAAGTGATAAGGAGGAGACCGGTATAATGAGCATGAGAATGACTCAAGAGGATACCGATATATCTCGCCTCGGGTTTTGCAACATATCGTGAAGCAAATGGAATACCATATGATAACTAGAGGTTCCCTCGAATATCATTCATGTAATCATAGGGGTCAATATGGATGCCCAGGGTTTCGCTATTGATCGTTGAATAAAAGGAGTTGTGTTCATGTCTATGTTTTAGCGAACCTACAGGGTCACACGCTTAAGGGAATTTCGATCTGTTGACACTTATTGGAGTGAGTGATATGAGGAAATATTCTCGGAATGGTTTCGTGAATGAAAGAAATAGTTTCGAGACACTGGAAGTGTTTCGGGTTTACCAGAAGGGTTTCAGGAAGTAGCAAGTAATACAGGGTAATACCACGAATTAATATATAGGTGCAAATTGTTTGTAGGGACATAAATATAAATGATAAAGGACTACAATATTGTTTGGAGTCCCAAGAATTTATTTATGGTCAACGGGCTAAACAAAATATATAAAGGCCTATTAGGGGAGAGAAAATGGACCCTAAGGCAGGGACCATTAGTGGAGGCGCCCTAGGAGATGCCGAGTTGGGAGGTGGAGTTGGACTCCCCTTCATCCTTGGCTGGTGCTAGGGGAGGGGAAACCCTTCCCCAAGTCGGCCACCCATCCCCTCACTCGTACACCTATATATACTGTTGGTTTTCACTCTTTTGAGACACAAGTTTTCTCTCTAGTTGATCTAGTTCTAATTTATACTTGATGTGGATTAGAGCTAGATCTAGTTCTCTCTAATTCTCATAAGAGATAAGCCCCATGAGGGTCTCTTCTCCCTCCTGTAATTCTGCGGTGGTGATGACAGTGAAGCGCTACAAGATCGGAACCCCGAATGTGTGCAATTCATACAGAGGTCGTGCTTTCGGTCTTTGATTAGAGGGATCATTCGTGAGAGGTTCGAGGATCTACACCAACTCTTCTCCATCGATGATCTACACCAACTCTTCTTATGTTGCAATTTGAAGTTGGTAAAGATCTGATCTAGACCTCTAATGGATCTTCATAGTGTTCCTGGGATCGTGATCATAAGGTGAATCTTTTTGTTTTCTACTACATTTCCCAACATTTCCGCTGTTAGTGATAGTCACTATTATGATTCCCCTCATGCTTACCAATGTCTCGCATGAGGAGAAGGACAACAATGACCCCCCTACGACAACAGTCGGTATCCTTTAAGAATTTCCATCTCTGCGATGGTGGTGTATATGGTCGGCTCTCCCTCTTTTGACTGTCACAAAGTGAGCTCCATCAGACTGAATTATATTAGTTGTATTAAAAATAGACACGAACATTTTTTATTCAGTCGATGTTGTGATGGTTTTTTAAGTTTATTGTTATTTGTGTCATACTTACACAGTAGGAATGTTTGCTGGCCTGCATGAAAATTTCAAATGTGATTAATAAACTAAAAAAATTAGTTCCCACAACATTAAACACATAATATTCATTGACGTGTCCTACCTATGTGCTGAACCAAACAACCAGTCTTTGGTTGACCAATGTTTTCCTCCAACTATTCTTGTCCATTAGACATTGTCTTTGGTTAACCAATGTTTTCCACCAAGTATTCTTGTCCATTAGACATTTACCAGCAAAACAAACATTACCTTTTTTCTGTTAAAGTACTAACTCCAGACTCCTACTCTATAAATAGATGTAAACTAGAGATCCATCTTTATCCAATAGAGAGATATTCACTCAATTTCGATAGTGTGTTTATCGTCCAATACCTCAAGACTACTTATTAAAGGTACATCATTTATATATGTTCTTTTATTTTACTCACTTCTTTATCTTCATTATATCAAATTTTCTATACTTATGTAAAGATCAAATGGGCGACATGCGCAACAGATGTAAAACTGCGGTACATCCATGTATCTTCAAACATGAACAAGTTGCTCAATTCTGGGTCGTAGTTATGAATACTCGTAGTTTCCGAATTGTGGATCTTAGTATTTTTTTTCATCTAGGTAGTATTAGGTATATATTTATACTAAATGTTATTGCAGTAAACTATGTTTAGATCGTCTTATATATTGTATAAGTTACAGAAATCAGTTTGTATTCAATTCAGCCGAACAAAAATATATAAGTTAGGAAAATGGGTCATACTCCTAGGCCATGCATACTCCTAGGCCATATATGTTATTTTTGGGTGGGTCTTACTTCTTAAATTTTGAGAAGTTGAGAAAAACGGACTTAAATGAAGTACGTCTTTTAGAGAAAATAACAAAAAAAAAGTGACAGAATGTGTCTACATGAAAGCAAACAACCATGTATCGGCAAAAATATTGTATAATATACACATTCTTATTTGTCAACCTCGGCGTTCATCCATTGTGATTTGGCACCCATTCAAATTTAGAAAAATTGTGGTGAGAAAGAAGGATAGACAATGGAAGTAAAATTCACCTTCCCTACTCCAGCACAAGAACTGAAACCTGCAACTTCAATTTAAATAAACATACAATGTTCATGTTTAGATCCTTACAGAATCTGAGAGTAAACAATAAATTTTGATTCCTTTATTGACTCGAATCATTGCGGAATCATTTTCGCCCTGAGTGAATAGTAGTAATATTTTCTACCTTTCTAGACTCAAATAATGTTGGGATCTTTTTCGTCCTACAATCCATTGTTTTGCTCTGCGTAGAACATAGCAATCTCGTTTGAAAGCAAAGTACCAATGGCTGTTTTTTTAGTTCACAGGCGATCGAGAATAATATAGAAAAATAGCAGAGATCAAGCTACGTACCTACATAAACATTATGAATCTCCTCTGAAGACACCTCTTGTTAGTTCTTCGGTGCACCACCTCATCTGCCTAGTCAGTGAAGCTATAGAGATTTGACGCTATTCTGCAAACTTACTCATGCTGTCTTGCTGCAATGAACTACCAAAGAAACAAAATCTCCTCAATAACATACTTAGATCTATTGCAAGAGGGACCATCCAGTTCAGGGTGCAATTGGATGCGCTGCAGGTAGGGTTTTAGTTACCGGATCATTATGTGGACTAATATGACGGATGACGATGCATTAATGCCAGACACCTGGGTGCCACAGAGCCGTATAGGTTTTGTGGCATCTTGAAGGTCGTGCTCACGTCCGGTTCACTGTTTTACAGTAATTTCTTAGGTAGCATCCAATCTAATGGTAAGAAGTGCTCCGATCTGTCCAACGCAAGCCCATTGTACCAGAAATCACTGGAGCCGGCGTCACTAACAACGGATGGGGAGCATGAGCTACTGCTGGCCGCCATTGTGAACTGTGCGCCGAGTACGACATCCTGCTGGTAGTCGACACAGAGTACACATCAGTGCAGCCAGCCAGCCACTCATCGACTAATTCACCTTCGTCATATCTACGCTATGGTAAAACTGGGATGGCCCATCGTACATGATGTAGTACAGCCATACCTCGGTGACGTGCGTGGCCAGCTAGAGGCTATGGTACGCATCCATGTATTCATTGCAGTCTTCGCCGCAATATTCACCCACAACCGAAACAGCCTGTTGCGTCATTCAATAGTTATAAAGTCCACGTCATCCTCCTCCTTGGCTACCTTGCTACTCCCAACTCCTGAGTCACACTCCCTACCTGTAGCTCTCCGGTGCCTAGAAGACCATCATTATAGTCCCAAACTCGGGCAGATCCAGAACAATAGTGCTCAAGGTGCTCCCTGGCTTCTCCCTGAACACCAACGTTCAGAACTAAGTTGGTGGTCGAGATCATCTCTTTGCAAGCCACCCTTTCTGGTGACGAAAACGACAACAAAAGCTCACTTCTCGTCATTGATTACTGCTAGCCGATGCTTTGTACAGCAGCACATACTCGATCTCCTGATCGGTGCTTGAATAGAGCTAGTTCCAGTAACCTGAACATGAACATCCACAACAGTCCTGAGCCCCTGGCTGATCGAATAATCACTAAATTCGTTGAAGTCTAGTCATTGTATCTTGTATTTGTATATAAACTGATAAAGCTAGCATACCTATCACATGCTGGCACATAGCTATATACGGGTTGTGTCCTCTGTGCATGGAAAAAAAATCTTTGATTGATCAGGAGGGGGACGACTGTGTTAGGACTGGCATGTGAGGAGGTCTGGTCTCAATCGAATAATCAACAATAGCTTATTCTCTACCCAACTCCCCAACCAATCACATGCAGGCACAAATACCTTATTCATCTGCTGAGAACTAATCAAGGCGTACTTACTTTAACCGTAATTGGTTGGGATTCAATGGCCTCCAATATCCAATCATACAGGGGCTGCGGCTAGCACCAACCATGCACAAGTACCTAATTCATCTACAGACAGTTAACTAATCAAGGCGTACTCACTTTTACTAGAATTGGGTGCAATTCGATGGCCTGCTAGATCCTTTGGCCATCCATCGTCCTGGTGCTACAACTTCTGGCCATCCCAGTCCTGATCGGGTCGCTCAGCCTTGTTTTGAGTTCTACACATATTGATGGTTTGACCGCCGTGGATCTCATCCGTGAACGCGGCGGCGGCGACAGCATTTTGTTTTCTTTCGTGGCCATTTTGCTACCTACAGAGATCAGATGGGGTATGAGGAATTTTTTGTATGGGCAATATGAGGAAAGATAATGAAGGCTATTGGTCCACCCATTATATATAGTTCGCAAAAGAAAATAACCCCTAGTAAGATATGCAATGGTAAAGGTGGGTATTTAATTTTCCTCTACCTAGATCGGACGGCTGTAAAAAATTCTCTATCAAATAAATGGTTAGATGTTTCTAATTTTTGTGGTAATTTCTAGAACAATTCTCTTTTTTTTGGTTAGCCCGTAAAGTACTTTTTTGTGCTAATTTCTAGAACAATTCTCTTTTTTTGGTTAGCCCGTAAAGTACTTTTATATATAATAGATGTATACATGTGATCGGCATGTAAACAACCGAATGTCATGCACAACTAGCCGAAGTGAGAAATGTTGTTACTACTCATGAGCTGCACACCGTTCAGCAGCACACGGTTATCGTGTTGCTAATTTAGCCCACGTGGTTTGGGCATTGGTCGGTCTGGCGCTTATATATCTCTAAACCATATGCATCTCTTCTGCAGGGATTACCCTTCTGTTGGTCAAGTGGTTGTAAGATGCACGCCATTGCATATTGTTTGATGTGTTTTCTGGCTGATGAGTTAAGATTTTAGAAGAAACTGAAAGAGGATGTTGGTAACTGTGGAGATCGTCTACTGCTATTGACCCCTGAGAAACCAGGAGAATTCAACAGGAAAGTGTACTGCTACAAGGCAGATAATGGTCATCCGACTGAGAAGTGTGTGAACCCAGAGAGAATGGATTCGATTCTGTCCCATGGACAAGTGCTCGGTAGGTTCGATTTGAAATGCATAGAGTGTGTGATATCGAGAAGAACAATACGTCAGCAAGATATATAGGGGTGGGTTTTCTTATTAATAAATCGAAGATGGGAGAGTGGAGCAAGTACCTGAATTGCTTTTCGTTTTTTCCGAGTAATTAATGTTATAACACTTGCTCCTTCCTAAGAATTATATCAAGGATATAAACACGGAATCACTTACCTATACAATATTTTCAAAAAAGCTCTTTCACGACCAAGCGTCGCAACGCTCGATCCCAATCTCTCTCTCCCCCACGATCCTAATCTTTCTCCCCGTGATTTTAAGGCTGGCCTAAAGAGATCTCTCCTCTAATTTCTCTGCCCCCTGATTTCAACGTGGGCAAGTAAGATATTCCGTGTAATCCCTCTTCCCACGGTTAATCTCTTCACTTATCTCTGTCTCCTTCCTAATTTAAAGGGGTTCCTAGCTGGACGTGGTTGCCTCCTAAAGCCTAACTGCCTGGTCGAAAATCGCTCGCTCTGGCGAGCACAAGCGCAATATATTAAACTGATTGCTTAAAAACACAGCTGCGCTTTTTTGTAGTCTCGACCGCACGCTCGTGTTCACGAATTTCCTTCCCCACATAGTCTCTAATGCATGGTGCAATTAAACCAACCCAATCATGGGACCCATGGAGAGGATTAACACGTATGAAAAGCACATAGTTCCCCCGTCGTATCCGCATGGCCTCCCGCCCCGCGATTTTCTCATGGACCCATGAATTTAGTTTATGTTTTCGAAATTTTAAAAAGCTATAACTTTTGAAGCGAGTATCGAAATTAAGATCTGTTTTGATCTCTAGGTTCCTTGCGACGAGCTATGCAAAAGATCTCATATGAATATGTTTCGACTAACTTTTTATCATGAGCAACTTTGGATGCTTATGAAGCAACTTTAGAGCTATAGGAAAGCAACTTCTTGTTAGTCTATGTAGTATGACTACCTATCATCGAAATTTCTTCAAATTTGATTACCAAACTAATCAGCTTCACCTCTAAGTTTTCTACCATAAAACTAGCTTCACCTCCAAGTTGATAGTATTATATGCAACTTAGTTTTCGAGGTAGGCTAACATTATTCTATGTTGCATGCCATGACTAGCGAGTAGGTTAACATCATCCTTAGTTGTATACAATACTTTTAATTATGGTAAGCAACTTACTTTCATAAATAGATAACTTAGCAACACCGAGGGGCAACTTTTTGATATATTGTAGGCAACTGAAATACTAATGACCTGCCACTAAGCATCAACAGTACTCCCTCTGTTCCCAAATATAAGTCTTTTTAGAGATTCCAATGCGGACTACATATGGAGCAAATTGAGTGAATCTAGACTCCAAAATATGTCTATGTCTATATACATCCGTATGTAGTCCATATTGGAATCTCTAAAAAGACTTATGTTTAAGAACAGAGGGAGTAGGTAACTTCATAGTGTTTGTAGGCAACTTAGAAATAACAATGATAAGAAACTTCACAATATATGTAGACAACTAATATGTAAAGTTAGGCAACTGAGCAGTAATGATAAGCAAATAATTATCAATAGTAGGACTGGGCATCAATGGTAGGAAATTTTATAATATTTTTAGGCAACTGGGCTTCAACCGTAAGTAACTGAGCAGTAATGATAGGCAACTAATTATTCATAGAAAGCAATCGGGCATCAATAGTAAGCAATTTTATAGTATTTATAGGCAGCGCTGAGCATCAACCGTATGCAAATAAGCAAAGATAATAGGCAAGTTGCGATAATGTTAGCAAAACTAACAAGTACACATAGTGTAGGGAAGTAGCTTGCATGTACCACTAAACGCACCTCATAATAGGTTGGTTTGTGTTTTTCTCGTTTTTACACAAACCAACCTAATAGGTAGTTCTACTAGGCCGGAAATAAGAATTTGCTTCCCTATAATGCTACTTAGAAGTGAAGCTAGTCAACTGATAGTCGTGGTAGCCAACTTAGAAGGACTCCCCGCTGATACGAAGTCATACTAGGCAATAACAAGGAATTGCTTTTCTATAGCACTAAAGTTGCCTTCGTAGCACCCAAAGGTGCTTCTAAAAAACTTTCTCAAAGCCTACCCATATGAGACTTAGTTTTGATGAACTCGTCACGAGACACCCAACGGTGAAAATGGATGTAAATTTTGATGCTCGAATTGAAAGTTACAACTTTTTAGTTTTATTAAAACCCCAAATAAATGCACATAGGTTCTTGACAGAGGTAGTGTGAGGTTGGGGATCATGTACTTTCCTTCTTTGAAATACTAGGATTATGTGGCACATTGGTTTCCTGATATGGAGGGTGCGCTGGGGTACTCCATCTGACGCCCGCAGACTGCCTATCCACGTCCTTAATGGTTTGTCAGCATACGCCAAAGCAATTTTCGCTGTATCTGTTAATTATTTATTTCCTTGTGTTGTTTGTCCATGCGTGAACTAGTGTACAGGAGGGAATGCTTTCTCTTTCTTCTTTTGTGCACCGGCTTTGAGCATCCACTACTAGGGAAAACCTTATACACAGAATCTTACCAGTAGCGCATGTTAAAATGAGGCGCTACTGCTAATTAGCAGTAGCGCGTCTGCCAAAACCGCGCTACTGTTACCCCCTTAGCAGTAGCGCGGCGGGAACTGTACGCGCTACTACTATAATTGCCACACCGTTCCCGACGTGCTAGGTATAGTAGTAGCGGCCTTCCACAAATGGCGCTACTACTACTGATTTTAGCAGCAACGCGTTTTC
>NC_041386.1:702913053-702918572 GCF_002162155.2 Triticum dicoccoides | reverse complement strand
GCCGTCTCCCCCGACCCCACCTCGCCGCCGTCTCCCCCGACCCCATCTCTCTCCCCGCCCTCTGTAAGCACTCTCCCCTTCTGATCCCTCTTGTTAATTTTCTTAGTATGAACCCTAGCTATTTAGTGCTAGTTAGTATGAACCCTAGGCTATTTTTAGTGTTAGTTAGTTAATTTAGTGTTAGTTAGTTAGTTAGTATGAACCCTTAGCAGTAGTTCCTAGGTAGTAATTAGTTAGTAAGAACTAGGTACTAATTAGCTAGGTACTAGTTTATTTTTATTTATAGTAAGTTTATTTTCAGTAAGAACTAATTGAATTAATAGAACATGTTAGTAAGAACTTGTTGCTATTTTTTTAGTTAAAGCAATTTTTCCCGCATCGACGTGGACGATGCCTATCCCGCATCCTCGTCGTCGAGTCGGTGGAGGACGACACCTGCTTGACCAGATGGGCCATGTCCGGGACTGGGCTCCGCCGGGGTGGTACTGGGAGGCGCTACCTACCGGGGCGCGCAGGTTGGTGAGGAGCCAGCCTGTCCTTGACCCGAACCTTCTTTGGTGGCGGTCGCGTGGGCCAGTGACGGTCCAGAGGCTTGAGGACCCCGCGGAGGTGGTGCGTCACCGTGTCAGTGAGGAGGACGCGCATGTCCGTCGCTACTTGTTTGCGTTGGAGCACAGGTTCACCAATACCTGGCAGGTTCTCCAGGGATCTCACTGGAGCTATGATCCCGTGATGGTTCCTTCTCTGTGGGTGTCCACCGCCCGCGCCGATACCCATCGTGTGCTAGGGTTTTAGTTGTATTAGTGATGTTATATGTATGACTATTCGGGATGTATTAGTGATAATATTCGACGATGTACGAACACGCATGAGATGATTTACTTTTTCTTATTCAATGCATGCTAATTTGAGTCCTATAAGATATTTTGAATTATATATCTTGTGTTGCTCAAATATGATATGTGCTTGCCCTAGTGGCCGGTCATGTTTACAGGTTACACCTCCGAGTGGCCTATGTTTTGCCGGTGTGTTGATTCATTTCTGTTCCGGCAAATTTCAGGCGCTCGATATGTCCTATTTTAGCAAAGGTCATGCCGAATTTTTCCGTGAATTTTGGCATGACTTGTGCCAGAATATGTAGGAAATATCGAGTGCCCCGGATTTGTGTGTTGAGTATCCTGGTACTTGTCTTCGATCGATTTTCAATTAATGTTTTAACGATGAACATAGGAAATGTCTGATGACGAAAATGATTTCGGTATTTGCAAATACTGCGAAGACGAGCGCGGCCTGTGCGACGGATTCTTCCTAGATGATGATAGGCGCTTCAGTATCAAGCTGGACGAGAACTTCGAAGTGGATACAGTAAGTCACAACGAGAAGTCTTTTTTCGTAATTAAGCATGACATATGCTTCATTTGCTTCAACTTATAATTTTTTTTTACTATTCTACTAGCGTATCCCCTGCCATGCAAGAGTTTTTGTATTGGATAAGATAGGTTGCAGTCGTACTATGGAGGTAAAAAAATTTTACTTTAAGACCGAGCATGGTTATATTTTCCACATAAAATTATACAATTCAGACGACAACACCTATTTTAGATGCAAAACATGGCGAGCACTATGCAAGACTTATGCATTTGAGCCTGATATGGTTATCACCTTTGATATTCGTCCGGAAGATGATATTGAAGGTAATACCGACATCTGGGTCGATGTGCAGACGCCTCCAGTTATACCAAAATGTGAGTTTCTCAACCATATTTATGTCTTTGATATTGTTTATTCAAAAATAGTTGACAATTAATTTCTATTGATAGCTTATTTCGGTGCAAGCAAACATGTCCAGCGCTTGATAGACAGGACCGTATATTGTGCCGGGGCTGAACTCAACTGCGAGGAGCTCGGTCATTATGTTTCATGGCTTGCAGATTTTGATGAAGTCAAGACAAATTTTCTTCCTGGATTTAGAAACGTTAGTACTGAAAACGTGCGACCAATAGTGTTCGTACTGAACTACGGTCACATCTATTTAGGAAGGATGGTAAGATTTTTAATTTGTCCTCAGTGCATCTTTTCCATACATTATTTTTGAAGCTAAACTTGATTGCTAAGTATGTTACCTTATGGGATCGAGACTAAAGGTACCATGAGTATTATTAGCTTACGGCCAAGATATCCTACAGATTACTGTAGTGCATTCAAGATTAGCGACGGATGCTTAATAGTGCAAGAGTGGACCAAATATGTGATGGGGGAGCGTAGAGAAGTACTAGGGGGCAGCAAACAGAAGCCCATCCCACGATTAGGAGACGGGTTCATCTGCATGCTCTAACTTGATCAAGGAGGAGAGCTACACATGTTTTATGTTATTTTGCCTAAGAGAGAGCAGCAGGAGTGATTAGCTAGCTAAAAATGAGTTTGAGGATGATGATGTGCTACACTATTACTATGATGATAAAATAGCTAGTGTTGCTAGTAATGGCTATGATGATTATTATTAGCTAGTGTTAGTGGTGATTAAATAAATAATGTTGGTGGTAATTACTATAATGATGATTAAATAGCTTGTACTGGCGGAATAGATTCAAGTGGAGGCAACATGTGGTGCACATCGAAAGTACTACTAGTCCAAACTAGATCAAGTTTGGATTAGTAGTATACTTTTGGCATGCACCACATATTGCCTTCACTTGAACCTAATCCACCTTCATTTGACACACTGGACATAATGATGTAAACCTCATAATTGGTATTGTACCAATATTTATACGATGGAGAGAAAACCGCATAAATACACTAAAAATAAAAAAATAAAAAATGAATACTAGTAGCGATGGACAGAAAACGTGCTGCCACTAGTTTCATTAGCAGTAGCGTGGGGGCGAAAAACGCTACAGCTATTCATCCTAGCAGTAGCGCGCCCATCACGCGTTACTGCTAAGCAATAGCTGTAGCGCCTTATTAGTAGCGCGCCTACACGCGCTACTAGTGAGCACAAAATCAGCGCTACTGCTAGGGTTTTTCCCTAGTAGTGATCTCTAGCCAATCGCTTAAAATTTTGAGTAGGATGCGGCTGAGTATCCATTAAAGGAGTATATTTGTATCCGTAAAAATGTTGTTTCTAACTGACTCCTGAATTTAACAAAGTATAAATAAATAAATAAATAAATAATCGGCACAAATTTGGTCCAAACTAGTGTATCAAACTTGATTCGAAATATTTTACATCACTACTTTACATAACTTCAACAAAATTTAAATTAGATTGCATAAAAAGTTAGTAAAACTACTCACTCTCGTTTTCATTCTCGATCCCCTTGCACTCCGATTAGGTAAGCTCTTGGATGAGACGGCCATGGCGCTCGTTGCCAGCACAGCCCTAGTCTGCTTCATTCCCACCTCCATTGCTGTCGGAGTCGACGTAGAGGTCGATGACCTCCGTCATCCCGGCCAGGTACTGCTCATACAACCAGCACTCTACCTCGATGCGCTACGAGTAGAGGCAGAGGATCTCCGCGTAGAGGCGCTTGTGGGCCTCCCGATGTTCCCGCATCTCCTGTGTGGTGGCTACCCTGGGGTCGACGGTCTCCAATCGCGGCAGGCCGTGGGGAAGTTGCGTCGGTCTTTGGCCCCATGGAGGCGGACCGACATGATGTCATATTCATGTGCTGCCGGCACTATGGAGTAGAAGGAGCTAATCCAAATGCGCTTGTGGGTGTCGCAATCCGTGATCTCCACGATCAACGTCCCCCACTGACGCTGCCACATGCACATGTATTTCGGCTGCGGCGGCGGAGGAATGTCGGGGATGTGGATGCGCCAGCATAGGAGGAGGAAGCACCGACACGGCGACGGTCTCGAGATCGCTTGTGGTGGCGTGGATCCGCACTGGGGATGGGCGGCGGCTGGATCCGCCCATTATCAGGTCGGGGTGGCGGTACTGCCGGAGTGGATGGGGATGGTGGTGGGAGCGCGCCAACGGGGCTTGGGCGGTGGCAAGGTGGAAGAGGAGGTGAGGTTGGTGTGACGGATTTTTACTCCGCCTGGGTGTGGTCGAGTATATTTAGGAGTAGCGGCCACCACGGAGTAAAATTTATCTTGCACTATAACTTTTATCCCCCTCTAAAACCGGAGAGGGGATCAGTTAGAGATGCTCTAAGACCCTGGCAGTGGCGGCCTGTCCTTGTCACTGATTTTCTTTTGAAAAGGGGGACTCCAGCCTCTGCAACATTTTGAGGCGTATATCATTTTGTCATCGTCACAGATAAACTGGCAAAGACATTTCAGGTTCTCGAGAAGGTTCCGGCAATATGACCTCCAAGCCGGCAGCAGCCGGCAACATTGACGAGAGCCTATGGACGAGTGTGTATAGCAGAAGGGGATAAACCATGTATCGGCTGCAAGGCCAGTAGTGATGGACTTGTCTGGTTTCTGCAGTGGGAGCTGAGGCCCTTGTTAAACATGTGACATTGGCTGCAGTTGGCGCATATACCTGAGGAGTGCGCCAGAGGTTAGGAGATAGATATTGTGCTGTTTATTTAATTCTGTATTTTATCTCTACTTATCTCCTCCTTGTAAATCTCCTCACGGTTGATCTCTATAACAACCGAGGCATCTTCTTGTAACACAAGCAATGATCAATACAAATATGCGGGCTCCCATGTATGGGGGTTTGAGACGCTTCACACAATTTAACATGGTATTCAGAGGCCACCTCTTCCCCAGCATCTAGATCCTCCATCCTCCTCGACGCAAACATCCTCAACCTTCGACCACCACCTTCCCCATCACACCACCATGTCCACATCCAACCAGCTCGTCTCCTCCGGTCTCAACTACACCATCTCTGAACCCCTTACCATGAACAACTACATCCTTTGGCGAGCCCAAGCTCACTCCCAGATCATGGGGGCGGGACTATATGGGTATGTCGATAAAACAATCCCCAAGCCATCCAAGACCATCACCACCAAAACCTCCGACGGGAAAGACCAGATCGGTCCCAATCCTGCCCACAACCCTTGGTTAATCCAAGATCAACAGATAGTCGCCTACTTGCTCCGAAATCTCTCCAAGGAGGTCTTGGTTCAGGTTGCTTCCTTAGAAACCTCTTCTGCCATATGGTCGGCTCTCGCAAACATGTTTGCAGCCCAATCACGATCTCGTGAAAACAACTGCCGCATTGCCCTCTCCAACGCCCAGAAGGGCACCCAATCTGCAGCCACCTTCTTCGGTCATATGCGATCTCTCTCCGACGAACTAGCAGCAGCCGGCAAACCCATCACTGAGCAAGAGCTCATCTCCTTCATCATAGCCGGCTTGATATGGACTATCAGCCTCTCATCTCTGCTCTCGATGTTCGAACCAATCCTGTCTCCATTGACGATATGTTTGGTCTGGTGGCCAACTTCGATCAGCGAGTGGAGATGTTCCAGGGCACCGGTGCAGGCGCCTTCAAGTCCTCTGCAAACGCTGCCACTCGGGGGCGTGGCGGCTTCTCCAAGAGCTCCCGCTAC
>NC_041386.1:702875002-702912787 GCF_002162155.2 Triticum dicoccoides | reverse complement strand
GTGGATCTCGTGGTGGCAGCAATCAGGGTGGCGGCGGCGGCTACCACAATGGTGGTGGCGGTGGCAGCCAATACAACAGCAGCGGTGGTGGTGGTGGCGGCGGCCACTACCAAAACTCCGGCGGCGGCGGTGGCCACTACCACAACTCCGGTGGTGGCAACAATCCTCGGCAGCGCCCCTTCTCCAACAACAACAGGGGGCGCGTTTTTCAGGGGTATGATGGTTATGAAAATAAGTGTCAGATTTGTAAAAAAATAACCATATTGCTAAGGATTGTGACTGGCGCTATGCCGACGACAACTCCCAACGCAAGAAAGTTGCAGCTGCTGTGGATAACTCCTATGGTGTTGACACAAATTGGTATGCGGACTCCGGTGCCACAAACCACATCACCCATGAACTCGAGAAGGTGACGATGCACGAGAAATACAATGGTCATGATCAGATCCACAATGGCAATGGAGAAGGTATGGATATAGATCATGTTGGTCATTCAATTATCAAAACCCCTCATCGTGATATCCATCTTAAAAATATCTTGAATGTTCCTGACACTTCTAAGAACCTTCTTTCTGTTCATCGCATTGCTCTTGACAATCATGTGTTCTTAGTATTTCACCCCTATTTCTTTTTGATTAAGGATCAGGTCACGAGGAGGGTTCTCTAACGAGGTAGATGTGTGCATGGGTTATATCCGTTGATCCCACAGTTTAGAAGCTTCAATAAACAAGTGTGCGGTGTCATCAAAGTATCGTCGGAATGGTGGCATGCACGCTTAGGACACCCTTCGTTTTTTATTGTTCAACAAGTGCTTAGAAATAATCAGCTCCCGTGTGTTGGTGAGCGTAGTCCTGAAACTATTTGTGATTCTTGTCAGCAAGCAAAATCTCATCAATTACCCTACCCTGTTTCCACTAGTATTTCTACCAAAGCTTTGCAACTCATTTTTTCTGATGTATGGGGTCCGGCCCCCTCTTCTGTTGGTAGACACACCTACTATGTTAGTTTCATTGATGATTTCAGCAAATTCACTTCGATTTATCTCCTTAAAAAATGCTCCGACGTTTTCCAAGTCCTTAAGAATTTTCAAGCACTTGTTGAACGACAATTCGATAGCAAAATCCTTGCCGTCCAGTCTGACTAGGGTGGCGAATATGAGAGACTCAATGCCTTCTTTCAGACTCTTGGTATTTCTCATCACGTCTCATGTCTGCATGCACACCAACAAAACGGTTCTGCCGAACGCAAGCATCGTCACATTGTTGACGTTGGGCTTGCCCTTCTTGCGGGCGCCTCCATGCCTCTCAAGTTTTGGGATGAGGCGTTCCTCATCGCCGTTCATCTCATCAACATGCTGCCTAGCCGTGTTATCAACAATGAGACACCCATGCAACGCCTTCTTCATACTCGTCCTAACTATCATTCCCTCCGTGTGTTCGGTTGTGCCTGTTGGCCCAATCTTGGTCCTTATAACACTAGAAAACTCATGTTTTGCTCTAAGCAATGTGTTTTTCTGGGCTACAGTGCACAACACAAAGGTGTCAAGTGTCTTGATGTATCCTCTGGTAGAGTTTATATATCTCGTGATGTTGTTTTTGATGAGACCATTTTTCCTTTCGCGCACCTTCATCCTAATGCTGGTGCTCTCTTGCGCAAGGACATTCTTCTTCTTCCTTCTCATCTCTCCGGTATAGATAGTGGGGATGATAATTTGAATGATCATGTGACTAATCCTTCTAACCATGCATCTGAGAATCATGTTACAGGGCAAGGCAATGCAGCAGCAGAAAAAAATCTGGCAGCAAATCATCAAGAAAACGTCACACATCGGCCATATTTTATGTGTCCCCTGGGTGGTGGCAGCTCTGCTGCCGAATCTCCCTCGGGATCGGCCCCGCCAGACCTGGCGCGATCGTCCTCGGATCCGCCGCCCTGCCAGGCGGGCAGGGGCAGTGGATCGGCGCCTGGATCTGCGCCTGACGTGCCGCATCAACCCGCGCCCGACACGCGGCAGCGGCCCGCTCCGTCTCCCCCCGGTGCGCCTGTGACGGGCCAATCATCGCACGGGGCCATGCCCACGCGGTTCTCCACCGAGCCGCGGGTCTTTGTTAGGTGGGGCTCGCGTCCATCGGTGGCTGGGGACACGGGTTCCCAACCTGATCCGTCTGGACCGCTCGGATCTTCTGCGCCGAGCCCATCGTCTTCAGCTGCACCCTCGGCCACACCCGATTCAGTCGACCCTGCATGCGACAGGATCCCCTCGGGATCGCCGGGATCTTCTCCTCAGGAGCAGCAGCCTGGATCTTCTACGGCTGGGTCTTCTGCAGCGACTCAGCAGCCTGCTTCTCCTCCTCATACACGTCTTCGAGCAGGGGTAATCCAGCCGGTTAATTATAAAGTTAAATTTGGTTTAGCTTGCTCCACAGGAGAGCCAACCACCTTTCATGAGGCATGCACCGATTCAAGGTGGAAACAGGCTATGGAAGAAGAGTTTCAGGCCCTTAAGAGAAATAAAACATGGCACTTGGTACCTGCTCATTACGGTAAAAATTTGATTGATTGCAAATGGGTGTTCCGGATAAAGAAAAAAGCAGAGGGTACGATCGATCGCTACAAAGCCAGACTTGTTGCAAAAGGATTCAAGCAAAGGTATGGCATTGATTATGAGGACACCTTCAGTCCTGTTGTTAAAGCTGCTACTATTCGTCTCGTTTTATCTATTGCTGTCTCTAGAGGATGGAGTCTCAGGCAACTACATGTGCAGAATGCGTTTCTTCATGGTGTTCTGGAACAGGAGGTATATATGAAGCAACCCCCTAGTTTTGAGGACAAAAATAAACCCTTTCATGTGTGCAGACTTGACAAACCCTTGTATGGACTGAAGCAGGCTCCACGGGCATGGTATTCTCGTTTGAACTCAAAACTTCAAACACTTGGTTTCACTCCATCTAAATCTGGTACATCGTTGTTCATCTATAATAAGTCAAATACGTCCATATTTGTACTTATATATGTTGATGATATTATTGTCACAAGTTCCTCAAATAATGCAATCACAGCCTTGTTAAAGGACTTGAATTCAGAGTTTGCCCTCAAAGATTTAGGAGATTTGCATTTCTTTCTTGGTATTGAGGTAAAGAAATTGAGGGAGGACAGTATTCATCTTTCTCAGGGAAAATATGCAACTGATCTTTTGAGCAGAGTTGGATTGAAGGATTGTAAATCGTCACCAACACCAATGTCTAGCACAGAAAAATTATCTCTTGCAGAAGGTGAAGTTTTGAATCAAGAAGATGGCACTAAATACAGGAGTTTGGTAGGTGCTCTGCAGTACTTGACACTCACCAGGCCTGATATCTCCTTTGCTGTCAACAAAGTATGTCAGTTCCTTCATGCACCTACCTCATCACACTGGACAGCGGCAAAACGTATACTCAGATATATACATGGTACCTTGAGTGTTGGTCTAATCTTTAATAAGTCTGCCTCCACTCTTGTTAGTGCCTTCTCTGACTCTGACTGGGCAGGATGTTTGGATGATCGATGATCAACAGGTGGCTTTGCAGTATTTTTTGGACCAAACTTGATATCTTGATGTGCACGGAAACAGGCCACAGTTTCAAGATCCAGTACTGAGGCGGAGTACAAGGCTTTAGCAAATGCTACAGCCGAGGTCATTTGGGTAAGGGCTATGCTTAAGGAACTTGGAATAAAACATATCCAAACTCCATGTCTTTGGTGTGATAATCTTGGTGCCACCTATCTGTCAGCTAATCCTGTTTTTCATGCACGAACTAAGCACATTGAGATTGATTATCACTTTGTCAGGGAAAGAGTTGCCAACAAAGAATTGGACATACGGTTTGTGCATTCCAAAGATCAAGTTGCAGATGGCTTCACAAAAGCATTGGCTACAAGACCATTTGAGGAGTTCAAGCGTAATCTTAACTTAGTAAAGTTATGATTATGGGAGGGTGTTAAACATGTGACATTGGCTGCAGTTGCGCATATACCTGAGGAGTGCGCCAGAGGTTAGGAGATAGATATTGTGCTGTTTATTTAACTCTGTATCTTATCTCTACTTATCTCCTCCTTGTAAATCTCCTCACGGTTGATCTCTATAACAACCGAGGCATCTTCTTGTAACACAAGCAATGATCAATACAAATATGTGGGCTCCCATGTATGGGGGTTTGAGACGCTTCACACAATTTAACAGCCCTGACGCTGCCTGGCTTGGTAATATCTAATAATCATCATTTCAACTAACCTCAAACTTCAACTTTTCTTCTTTTGGCTCTTCATTTGCAATTGAGGAGCAAGCTACAATTTCCAGACATAGGCAAAGAAACAGAGAGGGCCAATAAAAGGCAGCATCAGCACAAGCTAGAAGTTTATGTCCTGATCACATTATGGTAAATCGTAAAGAAATGAACATCTCTCGGTTACAGGACCCATCAGCCCCAAAAATAACATGAGCGGGTTGATTATAAAGTAAAAGTTGCAGAAAAGATTGAAGAACAGAGACAATGGATGTATACATTAGAAAGAAAATTGGGTTCTTGTAGTTACCGAAAAAGGGTTTCCCCCGCTTTATATTATAAAGCAACCATCACCGAATACATCCGAGAGACCTAACAACGCACACAACGCACACAACAAGACAAGATACATAGCTGCCGGGCACCGACAACCAAGCAAACTACAGATGAGTGAGGAAGACCGCTTGGAGCCGACGGAAACGTCCACCATGAGCATCCACAATAGAGAGGTGAACCGGACAACAACGAAGTCAGGCCTCCAAGAAGGATGCGACCATGGATAGCCGCCACCGCCCAATCCACAAAGATAAGGTTTTCACCCGGAGCAAGACAACATGGGTGGGAACACCGTGACAGAGCCTTCAGAAAGGATACGGTGTCATCGGCCACCGCCACCGTCGGCCAGTCAAAGGACTGGGTAAGTGGTGTATCCCGACGCTCACACCAGTAGGTGTAATCATGATAGTATTTTCAATGCCAGGGGATGCGTCTATATAAACCTAACATACCCCAATGCAATAAGCTGAGAATTTTGAGTCGAATTAAAAATGACTATTACCGAAAAAGGGTCCCCCACTTTATATATAAAGCAAACATCACCGATTATAATCATCGTAAACAACTCAACACCACACCACAGCACCACACAACACACCCAAGGCCGGATACAATAGGTAAAGGAACAACCAGAAGCTGAGCTCGGCGAATGTAGGCCTCCAAGACGACACCTTCAATAAGGGGAACGACACCCCGGAGCGCCATCGTCGCGAGATCCAAAGGATCATGGTATTCACCTGGATCATCCAAAGGGGGAGAGTAGCCATGATGATGCCTTTAGGAAGGAGACGACGCCCACGGACGCCGCCATCGTCGGCACAACCGAAGCCGAGCAGGAGAGCTCACGTGGCATGCACGCTCTACATTAGAAACACCTCCGCTCGCCGAAGCACTAGCCGTCACGACGCCCGAACGGCCATAGCGACCAGCCCACACCTGAGCCGCACACACTGCCCACAAGCAATGTGACCACCACCACCGAGGTCGCCGCCCCGGCATCCCAGAAGCCCCCCCCCCTCCCACGCGGCAACCACCACGACGGCTAATGGATGCCACCGTCCGGTGAAGGTGGCGCAACCTGCCGGATCCAGGCAGCGAAGGGTTGCCGAAAGACGTCGGCCTCGTCCTCGTCACAGCCACAACACCGCTCCACCGGGGACATGGACCACCGAGACATCGGCACGGCCAGGAGGCCCCCTGCCTCCCTCCTCGATTCGCCACCACCACCATCGGCCGACAAACGGTACACCCGCCGAGCCGCCAGCATCCACCAGCCGGCCGCCACCGTGCGCCACACCCACCGGCCGAAGATTAGAGGAGAGAGGGATCGACTGCCGCCTAAGCCGCCCGCCAGCCGCCAGGCCCGCCTCGAACAGAGCCGCCACAGCCTGCGCCGCCCGTGGGGCAGATCCAGCCGAAGCCGCCACCGCCACCCCGGCCACTCATCCGCCCTGCACCACCAATGCTCGGCCTACCGCTCTGCAACACCGGCCGAGCACAACTGCGCGCATGGAGATAGTGGGTGCCTCCGCCACCAGCACCCACCGGGTTTTGCCCGTGGCGCGAATAGGCGGCGGCGAGGGGAGGGAGGGGGGAACGAGCGCCGGCGGCTAGGGCTATCCCCTCGGTCGCTCGCGGGAGCGATGCGACCTTAGTATGTGAATGATTGAAACCGATGCGTTGCTGGTTAGTGTGAGGAACATTAATTGTTACTGCCCATGAGATACACACGATTCAGCACACAGCATCATGCTTATCACGCTGCTATTTTAACGACGTTTTGAACATTGCCCACTCCGTCTCCTTATATATCCCTAAACCATATACACCTTTTCTGCGGTGATCCTTTCCATTTATTATCAAGTTATGAGTGTACACACAGTACCATACTTTTGATGTGTTTTCCTGTCGATGAGCTGAGATTTTAGATGAAACTGACAAAAAATATGGACTATCAGCCACTGCATCCCTGCGTACATACTGAGAAACCAGGCAAATTCGTAAGGAAAACATTATGCTGCAAATCCAGCATCTGCAGACAAGATTTTGCTCCATGGCCTTGGTTGGAATGAAACTAGGTACTGTGTTTGATTAAGAAGTGCTCAATCTGTCCACCGAACCAAAATTCTTGACCTTGGTTTCTGTAACTAAAATGTGTGATGTGTTATTTGAAATATCTGAGCTGCTAAGTTGACTCCAGTCTCGAATATTGCACTATCTCTCTCTATATATATAATTCTGGGCCATTTACACCATTTGTCTTTGTGCTCCTTCGTTGGTCATCAGGTTATGAGATGCTGAAACAGACTATTGGTGGGTCTTATTAATGAGGTGTGAGATACTAAAAGAAACGAAAAACAAATTTGAATAGTTGTTCGGATTACTGAAGTGTACTGTGCACTCTAGTACATCTCAACAGGAAAATGCACTGCTGCAGACTAGGGCAGGAAACAAGTATGACATTGACCTGATATTGTTCAGATAGGATCCGAGGAAAACTGCTCACAGGTAAAAGTGTGCAGAACCAAGCCATTATTTAGGTGATCTGAATGCACGTTTTGATCCAGTGATAGCTCACACTTATTACACAGCATGAAATTAGTGTTTGCTCCATTTTGCTTTTTGCAAACTATGAATTATTAATTCTTTTAGTTAACCAGGAATCTCATGTACCTAGGGTGAGGATCTATTGATGACTTGGATTTAGTTTCCTTTCACTTTGTTGACATCTGGTGGTTTCCGTTTCTACTATTTGTTGGATAAGTTGTGTTGCCGTATCAGCAATTCTCACCCCGTAATTAGTTTACCACAAGAAAGCGGATTTCAATCTCATATATACCTCGCTAACCAAACTATCACCCAAGAACAAATATGTTTTCAAATTCTTCAGGCTTGCGCTTATAGAGCAAACCATGGTTAATTTGAGAGATGCAACCTCCCTGTAGGCTTCCTCTTTCACCATCTCTGGGTTAAGATTATGATTAAAATAAGCAAGGCCAACTTTTACAGAATATGGTCAGAAGCAGCTAAGTACTTAGAAAAGTAAGACTTAAAAATTTTGGGTAGAAAAAGAATTTGAGTAACTGAGTATGGCAAGAGCAACAAAGCCATGTCTAGTATCCTGCTCTACCAGGAGTTTGGGAAGAAAAAGGATGCAACTTTGGCTCCCAAAAAAAAGAGCTGAGTTATAAGTTCCAACTAAAATGGTTATCTACCCTACCGTATACTTGGGATTGGCATGTGAACAACTAAAGACTATACATCGCTTAACTAGCCAACATGAGAAACACTATTAGTCCTCATAAGCTGCACACCTTTCAGCGGGATAACGGTTACCGTGCTGTTGTAACCAGCGTTCTGAACATTGCCCACTCTGCCTCTTTATATATCTACTAACCACATGCACCTTTTTAGTTGGGTTCGTTTGGCTGTGATCGGGTTATGAGTGTACACTGTTACTGAACTTCTGATGTGTTTTCTTGCTGATAAGTTGAGTTTTTAGAAGGAACTGAAAGATAATTTGGACAATGCTCGCCATGGTTGTCGACCCACCAAAGAAAGTAGGAAAATTCAACAGGAAAATATTCCGCTGCAAATTCAACAGAAAAGTGCAATTTATATCCGTTAGAGCATGTTCCGTTAGGAGGCACTCAGATAGAACGTGTGTTGAGCGGAGGTACCTGATTCACTTTGCCCTTGTTGAGAGTGATCAAAGGGCATGGGTGTTACTTTTTCGTTTCCCAAAAAATTGACCAGAATATAAAAACAATGTTACCCAATTGTACATCTATCCTCTATCTGTTACATACCAAAAAGAAAATGAGAAATATCTGATGGTCTATTTGACGCATAATTAAGGCATGGCCATTGCATGTTACCTTGCTAGTTACTAACATTATTTCTGGAAAAATTACCCACCCTTTCCATTATGTAAATAAAACCCTTTTATTTTCCTCTTCTTCCCCTGAAATAAGGCCTTTCCTAATAAACGGATACCATGTACTACCTTCTCGCACCGGAAGATCTGCAGGGGGCAGCGGATGCCGATCTGTGCGCATGTACGCATGTGGTGGCATCGTCTGGTACAGACTTGGATCAATGCAGCAAACAGGACTGGTGATTGTTTTTCTAGCCAGCCGCGGCGTAGCTAGCTTTGCATAGGAGTTCATCATGTATAGGAGTCCCGGTCCAACACACACACACAGACCAACAGACCCAAGTCCAGCTGTGGGCACAGCACAACAAGCCCAACACAGGCACATGACGAAATAACACATAAACGGCAGGGCGGTGGCGATGGCGAGAAGACGACAATCTAATCTGGTTCCAGTGGTGGTGGGGGAAGCGGTGGAGCCATCCAGCGAGCCATCACGCGAAGCTGGGAGATGATGGAGGTGATGGCGTCTCTCTCCCTAGGGCGGCTAAGCGGCCGCCAAAGCTGCAAGTAACCAGACCATTTGAACAAAGCGTCAGTAGCACGACGAAGAGGAATGCGTGAATCACAAGTTTATTATTAACAGTCCACAACGTCCAGGCAAGCACCCCAATGGCCAGCCACCTAATGTGGCGTACTACGGATGGGATTGCCTGGAGTTCGGCGAAGAGAGCGGGAAGTTGTTGTGGTCCCAGCTTCCACCCACTATCTCGTGGAAACAACTCCATAGGAACTGCGCGGACACGCAGGTAAAGAAGATATGGTTTGAGTCCTCTTTCGGCCCGCAGAGCGGGCATCGCCCATCACCGAGGCGACCACGAATCTATTTCCACAAGAAGATCCTAATTTTTAGGGGAAGGCGAATCTCCCAGATGGAGGAGAGCGCCTCATGGCCAGGCGAGGGGGCGATGGCCTGGTAAAGAGATTTAGTGGAGAATTGTCCTGAAGGCTCTAGTCGCCAACTGGAATGGTCATCTTCGATCGTAAGATCAGGCTCGTGCAAAGCAATGCAGTGGAGCAGCTCCTGCCAGTCGGCGGTCTCGGCCGGGCCAAAAGGTCTCTGGAACGCGAGTTGCCCCAAGTCAATAAGGGCTGCCGCGACAGAGATCTGCGGGGCAACCGCTATGGAGAACAGGTCGGGAAAGCGGGCCGCGAGGGGCAAGTCGCCAGTCGATCTATCGAACCAGAACAATGTGGCAGTGACGGATCCGACCTCAGTCAAGGTCCCGATCCGGAGGACTGGAAGGAGCTGGATGACGGATTGCCAGAATTGGGAGCCCCCAAAACGCTGGCAAAAAGCAAGAGGTTGGCCACGGATGTATTTCTGCTGAATGATGCGAAGCCACAATCCATCATCTCCGTTGGCAATCCGCCAAAGCCACCGAGTCAGGAGGGCAATGTTCATGCGTTTGGATGACATGATCCCAAGACCGCCCTGGTCGCGAGGCTTGCAGATCCCTGACCACCTAACCATGTGGTACTTCTGCTTATCACCCTCACCGGACCAGAAGAAGCGCCCCTGGATTGTGGCGATCTCGTGATGAAGAGTCTCCGGAAGGCTGTAGAAGCTCATGATGAACAAGAGTAGGCTGGAGAGGACGAGTTAATGAGCACCGTACGGGCCGCTTTCGAGAGCCACCGACCCTGCCAGGGCTCGATACGGTGCTTAAGCTTCCCCACCGTGGGGCGCAGGTCGGCCACCGTGAGCCTAGAGTCACTAATGGGTATCCCCAGATACGTCGTGGGAAGCTCCCAAGCTGGCAGTTAAGCCGATCCGCAATGCTCTGGTGGTCGTCTTGGGAGTAGACCAAGACCATCACCTCGCTCTTGTCGAAGTTGACCTAAGGCCAGACATCTGCTGGAAGCACAGCAGAAGGAACTTGAGGTTCGAAATATCGCTCGCCGAGCCTTCCACCATGACGATGGTGTCATCTGCATATGGAGAAGGGAGATCCCGTTCCCTCCAACAAGATGTGAGACTATACCCTTAATGTGGGCCGCAGCCTTGGCCTTATCAAGGATGGCAGCCAGAGCATCGACCACTATGTTAAACAGGAACGGGGAGAAGGGGTCGCTCTGGCGTACCCCACAGAAAGTGGGGAAGAATGGTCTGATCTCCCCATTAATGTTCACCTCGGTCCGACCCGAGGATACCATCCGCATCACCCTGGTCACCCAATGATCGTCGAAACCCTTACAAAGAAGAAATTACTGAAGAAAAGACCAGCTAACCGTGTCATAGTCCTTGTGGAAGTCCAGTTTCAGGAAGACTGGCTTGAGGTGTTTGGTGTGAACCTCATGGAGTGCTTCATGGAACACCAGGACTCCGTCAAGGATATATCAGCCCTGGATGAAGGTGACTGATCAGGGTGATTGATCCGGTCGGCAATAGGGGCCACCCTAATGGCGTACCCCTTCGCGAGGATGCGGAAGATGACGTTAATCACCGTAATCGGTCGAAATTGGCGGATATCCGAGGCCCCGATCGCTTTGAGGATGAGGGTGATTACGCCAAAGTTGAGCCGGGCGAGGTCGATGGACCCGACCAAGAACTCGTCAAATAGGGCCATCACCTCAGGCTTGATCACCTCCTAGAAAGTCTGGAAGAACTTCACTGGGAGCCCATCTGGGCCGGGAGCCGAGGATGGATTCATGCCCTTAATTGCCGCCCAAACTTCCGCCTCAGAGAACGGTGCCGTGAGGGCCACGTTGTCAGCAGGCAAAACGAAACTGTGGGCAGGCCAAATGTCTTGTGCAAGGGCAAGACCTCCATGAGGGGAGGCAGAGAATAGGTCTGTGTAGAAGCCGTCAACATGAGCCCGAATGTCCTCGGGCCGATGCAGGAGGGTCACTCCGTCCCAAAGGACTGGGATGGAGTTCCGGCGTCGGCGGCCGTTAGCGATGGCCTGAAAGTAGGCGGTATTGGCGTCCCCTTTGAGGACCCAATTCTGAGTACCCCGCAAACGCCAGTAGGCTTCCTCGTCTGTGTAGATGACCGTGAGCTAGTCTTCCAAGTCGTATCTAAGCATCCATTTGTCGGCAGAGAGTCCAGCGGCGTCAGCCCGCAGGTCGAGAGCCTGGATGTCTGCAAGGAGGACTTTTTCCACTCCCGAATGTCCCGGCCAACGTTTGCACCCCAACCCTTCATGAATTGCCGCGACTGCTTGGCGCAGAAGTGCCAGTTGTCAACGCCCGACAGGGATCGTTGGGGGCCTCACGCGCCTCGCGCCACTGTTACATCTCCACTGGTTTGGGAAGGTTCTCGAACCTTCCCTGAACCTGTTTTTTTCCTTCTGCTTTATTTTTTTGGTTTTTTCTTTACCTTTTTTTTATAATTTTTCCTTTTTATTTCTGATTTTATTTTCTATTTTTTGATTTCCGCTTCTTTTTCTTTTTTTGTTTTTATATTCACTTTTTGGAACAGCTTTTAAATTGATGAACATTTTTTCAAATACATTAACATGTCTTTGAATGGCGAACACTTTTTAACTCGTGAAGATTTTTTTAAATACGTGAATATTCTTTCAACATTGCGAACACTTTTTTGAACAGGGGAAAAATTGTTTGAACCGGAGAACTTTTTTGGAATTTGGAACCAATTTTAAAAATTAAGGAACAATTTTTATTTTTGAAAAAAATTTGTTGAGTTCATGGATGCTTATTGAATCAGTGAATTTTATTTTCTTTGAACATTTTCTGAAATTAAGGAACAATATTAGAAATACACGAACATTTTTGAATATTTCTAACACATTATAGAAATTCATTTACCTTTTTTTATAAATTCATGAAAACCTTTTGAATTTATTTACATTTTTTGCATCCATGAGCATATATCATTTTTTTAATGTGAGAACTTTTTTCAAAATCACCAACATTTTAGGATTTCCTTGATATTTTTTTAAAACCTTGCATACTCTTTCTAATTCATGGACATTTTATGATTTTTACACTTTGTTTTTCAAAATTCGCAACTTATTTTGAAATTCAGAACTTTTATGAAAATCTGAATTATTTCACATAATAAAAACATAGAAAAAAAATAAAAAGCATAGTGTGAAAAAGGTAGGCATCGCGCCCCATACATGAGCTGGGGCTGCGCGTTCGCTCAATCCCTGGCGCGCATGTGTCCAAATAGGTGGTCCCTCATGCGAGCAGAGCATTTGTTTTGTCTGCGTGATTGTCAGCCAAAACAGGGCACGACTACCTTTGGCAATGGATTAGCTTTATTCATTTGTCCTATCATGAATCCACCAGCTTGGAAAAATGGATTAGCTTTATTCATTTGTATGTGTCAGCCGAAAGTATTGGCCGGAAACAATCAATCGTTATCACTTCGGCCAGTTTACATGGGCGAGACACCCTCAAAAAAAAAAGTTTACATGGGCGAGACGTGAGTCGGGGCAAGGGGCATGCAACGAGGCCGTGGAAGACACGGTGAGTAGTAGCACACGATTTGACAACCTCCAGTTCTATCCTGATCTAGTAGAGTGTGTGTGTTCTCGTTATTCACATGTCTTGGGCAGCATATACAAAGTACAAAATTTGTTTTGGTATATCCAAGAGATCATGATAGTGTGACAGAAGTTACTTGTAATTAGTTGTCTTGCATCTACCAAGCTCAAAGATATTCACAATACGTCACATGTGACACGAGTCTGCCTACAAACAATTATCGGCATAAAGTTGAAAAAACTATTGGACAGTGTACTTTTGCCTTGATAAGTAACGTGTTCTGGCGAGTGGAACTAAAGTTGGAAGATATAGATGTTGAGTCAGCAAATTTATCCCAGATTATCGAGATTTGATATGGTTCTCTCTCTTCAAGATTCGGTTTTGGTAATAGCATTCCACGTAATTAACCCCCTCCTATCTTTTTCTAAAAAATAATCTCGTTCTCATTCATCCATCAACTCAACACCAACAGGTGGAAAATTGATGCATAAGTTATTTTACCAATAGCAAAATCATAATTCGGTGGAAGGAAATTTAGAAAAATGCAATCATTGTAGATAAGGCCCTTCCCAGTGCTCCATGTTGGATAGGTGCTAAGCATGCCACATAAGCTAAAAAGTGACATGGCACAATAATTAAAGAGGAGAGAGAGCACTTTGGTGACCCCAGAAAGAACCAATGCCAAGCGTGTGAACCTAGACAAACCACATAAATAAAAGAAGCTGACCAATGCATGAGAGAATTTAGGTGCTAAATCATTTAATAAAGTGGCATTAGCAACAACAAGTTAAGCACCTATGCATTGGGGAATTGAGTTGCTAAGATATTTAATGCACTTAGCACCTCATCTAAGCACCTTTGCATTGGAATAGGTCCAATGTGCCTTGTATTAGCACCTAGGGAATATGTTCCCTGTATTAGATTTATTCTTTTTTTGTAACCCATATAAATCACAACATATATAAATATACACTCTAGGAGTTTCTACTGTTAGCCCCAAAAAATGTGCCTGCACCCCAACAGTAGTTATCAACGTAGTGGGAAAGGTGGTTACAAATGGACGCTTTTCGACATTATGAATGTTGAACCAAAATACGTCGAGAGGAAGTTAAGTTGAGATATGCAGATGCAAAGTTTGCAGAAATCCTGATCATCCAGACATGAGATGGTGGCCTCTCCTCACACTTTAGCAACTCCAGGTTTTTCCTTTATTGGACTCTATGTCAGTAAATGTGCACCACTCATCAACACAAAATTAACCTTCTCGTATTTTATTTTTAAATAACCCCCCTTCCCTGCCCCGCTCCACTACCGAAACACGACAAAGTGACATCTAAATGTTTTGTGGAAGTTAGGATATTTATCGCGTGACGACTATAAAAGGGGGGGGGGGGTGGCCGCAAGAGGTGCAGATCGCCCATTGACAATCTAAAGACAAGTAAGGTAACCAAATATCATAGGCGTGCTCTCAGCGACCTTCCAATGAGAGTCATGTTCGGAGGCGAGGTATTATTCGCTCTAACATCATTACCCCATTTAATCTTTGTGAAAAGCTAGGTTATTTGGGTAATGGCACAATTAAATAAGTTCACATATTTGTTCTCATGTCGTCAAACAATTAATTTTGTGAATAAGTGCTCAACCTTACAATATAAATCTATGTAGCTGGCACTGCTCAAGGTCTAGCCGTGAATTTATTGTGTGCTGCAATTGCTCGATGATGTGGTTTGCGTTTTACTATAGGGTACGGGATTTGGTTGGTTCGGAACTAGTTACCCACTTAATAGCAATTGTTAGTGTTATACTATATTAGATGCACCAAGGAACCCTCTTTTAAGTAATTTTAATGTTCGTAAGTGTCATTATGGTGTGAATATATTTTGTTGGCAGTTTGAGTTAACGAGGGCAAATGAATAGTATGTGCTATTGGACCAGAACGACTGAAAATAGGTCAGTGATTCTAAAGAGGAATATAAGAATACCAGATTCCCATAGAGAAATATAAATGGTAGGGAGAACTACATATTAGTTCGTGTAAAAAAGGATTATGAGGTTTCTCCCAAAAAGGAATGATGGGAATAATTAGTTGAAGATATGTGCAAGACCTACATAAAATGTACTCCACATTTACGTGGTAATTCTAAAATTGCGGGCTAAAACTAGCCATCTTAATCCAAATTAATTTCCTCAAGAAATAATTTATTTGTAGTACTACAAAAAATTGAATTCATATTGCATAGTTATGAAAAAGGTAACATAAGTAGTCTTCAAAACACCAAATCATGTCTACAAGAAGTCTAGAAAATGGCTCTATAGTCCTACGCAAAACCTTTCAATATTGTAATTTCAAACTAAGGTTGTATCTATGTAATGCAGCAATATCACTGGAATTTGAGAGGAAACAGTTCAATCTTCGCTTGTCATAATGTGTATGGAGGAGACGATGTTTGCAACGTATTGGTGTTAACCTTTCTATACCAAGGTACTACCTAGGATAAATTCTTCTAGAAAAGCAAAATCCTTTGGGAGTTCTGCAATTACAACATGTGCTGCCAGCACTATACTAACCCCTTTGGCCGCCTCCCCATGCACACACGCAAAGAGATTAAAAAGGTTTTGCAAATACAACATGCACTCCCAACACTATATAAACCCTGCCCTCCTCCTCCTGCTCCTCCTGCACATACGGTATTTGAATCCTCTCAAAGACAAACGATCAGGCACCACCTTTGCCACCTGACCGTGCTTGCAATGGAAATTCCAGGGGCATCATCTCGGTGCTCCATGGCCATGTCGTCAACCTCACTGCTAAAGCGATCCTGTGGCATAGCACAGTCGCGAAAAGGGTGCCGCTACGACCCAGAGAGAGCCGGCGTCGGGATTGTCTCGGCTATTATGGAACCAACCAATGCACGCCTACACATCGTCGGGCCTCTCATCCACACCAACGCACGTGAGATCCTACAGGTTACACTACCAAACCTTATTTGGAGCAATAGGAGGCCATTCCGAGCAGCCATACTGTCATGCGGTCTATGCCGCAACTGGATCGGTAGTGGCACCGTCTACATGTACAAGTAAGAAATTGATTGTCAACTCAGCACCTCCCCTTAGCATCCAAGAAACATTAATTATATTCCATGCATGCATGGCATGTTTCTCCTTTTTTTGTGGCAGAGGTGAGATGGGATTCTGTAAACCGGAGTGTGTCAACGACTATATTGTGGAGCAATTGGAAAAACAGACACGGAGGCTGAGGTGGTGTCAAAGAGAAAAGGTCCCACCAATGGAGGACGATAAGGAAGGCAATCAGAGCTCCATGTTTTTCACCTGTGCTGGCAAACTATGATGCACCTACATATATGTTTGAGAGATGTATGGGCTTAGAAGGACTGGAACTTATTTTTCACAACTGTATAACTTGGTGCTTTTGTCAGCACACCTGATGGTTAGTGAATAGCAATACACTTTTGACATGGTACGAGCATATCTCTTCATTCACATGAAACGACGCATGCATACACTCGAGATAGTGGTACACCACACATTACATGCTAGCTGTACAAGACTTCCAATCATATTGCCATAACTAGCTCGACGTGAAAGCTACATTGTTTATTACTTTTGCTAACTATGGAACAAAAGTTGTTTGGCTTCGAGACAAGATCTGTTAGCTCGCTCGGATCCAAGGTTGACATGCAAAACATGCATGGTTCAAGCTGTATATTAACACATCTAAAGTATGATTGAGTGTAATCCATACGTTAGGCTAAGATTTACCCCTCATTAGAAGGCACCACTTAATTGCCAGACTGTGTATGCCTTGGCCAAAAGCATTGGCTGGAAGTAATCCATCATGCGCACTTCAGCCATCTTGCATCAGCGAAACGCGAGTCGGGGCGAGTGGGTGTGCGACAAGCCTGTGGTGACCCGTAGACAACACATGATTTCACGACATCTAATTCTTTCTAGACCTAGTAGAGTATGTATGTTCTGTATTCACACGTCTCAAGAAGCATAAGCATATACGTCGCAAATTTTTTTTTGATAGTTCGAAGATAGCATGATAGTGTGCCGCAAGTTACCTGTAATAAGTTGTCTTGCATGTGTGTACCTCAGAAGCTCCAATCCCAAAGGTGTTCACAATACATCAGTCTGACAAAAGTGTGCCTACAATCAATCATCACAATAAAGTTGAAAAATGCTATGAACGATGGGAGCAATTCTACAGCGTGCAAACACCGAGAAAAAAATCTATTTAATTACTTATGTCTTGAGAAGGAACATATTCAGGCGAGTGTTACTAATGTTGGAAGATGTAGATATTATTTCAGCAAACTAAATCCTTATTATTGAGATATGATATAGTTCTCTCTCCTCACACTTCATAAGCTCTCGTTTCTACCAATAGCACTCGACTCACTCCGCACGTAATAAAAAAAGCCTCCTCATTTTAGAAAAATAATCTCATCAATGAACTCAGTGCCAACCGGTGTAGCAAATTGATGCATAAAATCGTTTACTAGTTGTAAAATTGCAATTCTTTACTTTGCGGGGTGGTAAAAATCATAATTTGTGGAATGAAATATAGAAGAAAAAAAAATTTATACATAATGTGCTTGTTGGCCGAACAATAATTGTCTCCACCTAGTGGGAAAGGCTACTTATCGGTGGATGCTTTTGAACCATTTAAAATATTGAGCTACATTTGTTTACTTTGGCTTGAAAATGAAATGTCATATGTCTAGAGGAGCTGAAGTTGAGAGATGTAAATCCAGATCATCAGGACATGATATGGTTGCCTCCCCTCACAAGCACAGTGCATGTGTCCTCTTTATTCACATGTCTCAAGCAGCATATACGTAGTACAAAATTTGTTTTGATAGATCCATGATTAGCATGATAGTGTACCCTAAGTTACCTATAATTAGTTGTCTTGCACATATGTACCACAGGAGCTCCAAGCTGAAAGGTGTTCACAATCACAACACATCAGATGTGACACGTATATGCCTCACCATAAAGTTGACAAGGCTATTGAACGATGGAGCAATTTTGCACTGTCGTAAACACGAGACAATATTTGCTTAATTACTTTTGTCCTGAGAAGGAACATGTTCAAGCAAGTGGACCTAAAGTTGGAAGATGTAGATGTTGAGTCAGAAAATTAGACCCAGATCATTGATATTTGATATGATTTTCTCTCCTTATGAATTAGAGCTCTTCAATCTACCTTTTTTAAGACTTTTTTTTATGATAGTGATCCACTCACTCAACACGCAATTAACCCCTTCCTTTTTTTTAAATAACCTTGTCCTCTTTCACCAATCAACTTAGTGCCTAAGGTTGGAAAATTGACGCATTAATTCTTTTACTACAGGTAAAATAAACGATGGTATAAGCTGCACAGTTTTGTACTTTTCCTTACTCTGGAGCAAAAACTGTTTGGCTTTGCGATGACGAAACAAATAATTGTGACCAATTTAACATGCTTCTCTGGCAAGGACTAAGAAGAGAATTCCCCAAAAGAAAAAGCTCAGACAAGAGAAGGATGAATGCATCATGCGCAAAAGCTATGTGTCAGCCGTACGGGTGAAGTAGTAGCGCCCTAGCCCATTTAGCTGCATCGATCATTGGTTTTGCTTGCGCCATGTCGGGTCCCTACGTGTTGGTTCAGTCCGGCTATTTTTTTTTTGTTTTCTCAGGTTTTGTTTGATTTTTTTCTTCATATTTTTTTCGTGTTTTCTTTGTTTTACAACCATTTTCTTTGGCTTTTTCTTTCTTTACTTACTTCAATTTTTATATTATTCCTCTATTTTTATTTTTTTCCTTCTTTGTACTTTGATAATCTTTGTTTTTTTTTTCATTCCTACGCTTTCCTTATTATTTTTTGTAGGTTTTCTTTGACTTTCGTTTTTCAAACATGTCTACTTCTTTTTTCCGTTTTCCAACACATGCCTACTTTTGTACATTTTTTGTAAATGGATAATTTCTATAGACATCTTTATTTTATTTTTTCAAAAACCATGTCTTTGAAAATGTTTTTCTTATAAATTTTAAACATTTTTCAAATACGTGTTGAAAAATATATCAAATGGTAAAAAAAACTTTAATTTATAACTAAGCATACATTTTTCGTAAATTGAATAACCTTGTTTTCAAAATATCATGAACACAATATTGATTTTTGAAACTTGTGAAGATTTATTTAAGTGCAATGTATATTTTTCTGGCTATACGTAAAAGTTTGTTTCAATTTCACAAACTTTTTTCCACATTGTATATATATTTTTAAATGCCATATAGATTATTTTTTGAATGTGTGATAGTTTTTTAATATCACAAAAAAATCCATACACATGATTAACATTTTTAGGTACACATGAGAATTTTTTTTCATTCATGCTATACAATTTTGGTATACATCCAAAATATTTTTCCGTACAGGTATAACATTTTTTGAACGTGATATTTCAAAATAAACAAAAGTGAAAATGGAACATATTAAAATGAAGGCAAAAAAACACAAACAACGTTAGCATGACGTTGCAAGTGGTTACTAGGCCGGCCCAGTTCGGGCTCCCTGCTGGTGAGCCATGCGTCGGCCTTGCTTCTGGCGGCACGTAGCCAAAAGTGCGTACATTTACTCTGCGAGGATGAAAAACACACACTTGGGCTGCCGCTGGGCTTAGCACATATCTTTTTTCGTTTCCGAGAAACACAACTCACAAAAGTAAATTTGTGTTTTCACGAGAAGTAAATATAGCTTCGTGTAGAAGCGCTGATGTTTTTGGACAAGTACGGACGAACATCTCATGAAAGCAAATATGTGCCTGCACGAGTAGCAAATTTGTGCTTCTTGTAGAAGCACAATTTTTTACCACGCACAAAAAGATCTCCAAAATCTAGGGAAAGCCGGTCAAAAACGAAAAGGCAAAAAAACTTGAAAAAATCTCATTAGAAACCTGAAAACACGTACAAATATAATAAAAAAATAAAATCTAGAGGGAGCCCAGCACGCGACATATGCGGCGGTTGGATGCACCAGTTGGGTGCTAAACTTCAATTAGTTGCTATCTACAGCGAACTCTCTTTTTAGGAAGGGATATGTCTCGCTTCTAGCCATAACAAACGAGTCTCGTACCAAGGGCGAAGTCCTGTGACAATTATTATGCTGGCTCAATTATCTTTTTCAGGTTGGTTAGCTTTTTCTTTTCTGATTCAATTCTGGATTCATATTTTTGTTCATATTTTCAAAAATATTCCAGGTACACATATTTTAAAAACTAAAATGAATAATAAAAAAAATCAAAACCATGATTTTGAAAATGTTAACGTAGTGTAAAAAATTTGTTTGCAATGATAAACAATATATTGATCGCATTCAACAAAATGTTTATGACATTTGAAAAATGCACATGTGTTCCAAAAAATTGTATATGCAATTTAAATATGTGTATACAATTAAAAATAAGTATCTTTGTAATGCAAAAAATATATCTGTTTTTTATGAATGAATGGAAAAAATATATCTAACCATTCGCAACATGTAGTTTAGATTTAAAAATGTTCATATCAGTTAAAATAATGTTTGTATGTTGAATTGGAAAATAATTGTTAATATTGTATTTGAAAAAAATTCAATGTGTATAAAAATTGTTTTAGATGTACAAGAAAATGTACATAATATGTTGACAAATGTAGAGATGTATTTAAAAAGCTGTTCAAAACATGTATTTCACAAAAATGTTAATCATGTATTTGAAAAATATTCATTGCACAAAAACTTTTTTCCTGTTGTACACAAAAGTGCACATGTACTGAAAAAAAGATGTTCAAACATGTTTTTGGGAAAAAAAACATGTATTTGGAAGATAACAGTGTTTATTAAAAAATTGTTTACTACATATGAGAAAAGAAGTCACTATTAGTACTATCAATGGATCATGCGTGAACCAACATGTGGTTGGATGGTTAGGTGGAAAGTGGTATAGCCAGCCCATCAGGGTTTAAGTCCAGATATGCCGCCTCAGTCTCTCAGAGATGCTCATCGGGATAGGGGTGCGTGTGTGCATTCATAGGGGTAAGTGTATCCGCGTGCGGTGATCTTTGTGTACCCCGCTCCCACCCTCTAGGGTTCCTCCCTACCGTCCCCCGCCGCCGGCGGCCTTCCTAGGGCCGCCGCCGCTGCCGGCCGCCCCGGCCCCCCTCTCCCCTTTCCCGGATCCGCCCTCGTGCCACCTCCCGGGGCGGCGCGAGCCCCTTCCCTCTTGGTCGCCTCCTTGCCCCTTCCCTCCCTGCCGCCACCGAAGGTCGCCCCCGGCGCCTGGCCGGGTGGTGTTGGTGGCGGCGGGACTGCCTATCCCCACCCGCGCGGCTCCCTGCTCGGGGCATGGGGGCGGCGGTGGTGCTCCTCGGATCGGCGACGGCCCGGCGTCCCGGCCGTGGTGGCCGGCGGCGTGCGAGGTGGTAGCGTGGCCCCTTGGCGAAGAGACGGTGTGGTGGCGCAGGTTGGTCGGCGGCGCACCCCCGGCCTAGATATGGGCCATGCGGGCTGATCTGGGTTCTAGTGGGCCGCCCACCCAGCGTGGCTTCTTCGTCGTCTGTGTGGTGTGGAGGTGGAGTAATTTGGATGGGGGGCGGCGACACTGACGGCGTGCCTGCTGCAGCGCGATGGCGGGAGCTTTATGGGCGTGGAGGTCCCGGCCGGGCCTATGGGCCCACGGGCCTGGTATGCTCCTGCTATTGTGTCCGGTCGGCTACCGTCATTGACGGTGGAGGTTGTGCCCTCCCGCTTGCTGATGGTGTTGCGGCCCCTAGTCCCGGCTCCTACTCCCCGTTGTGTAGGCCTTACTTCGTGGTGTCGTGGTGAGATGGCGTGGAGGCTTCATGACCGTGGTGGCACAAGATGGTGGTCGGTTTGGTGGTAGGCTCTGGAGCATCTGAGGTGAAGGTTGGGATCGGGGGAAACCCCTGTCGGCATGTACGACACCGATGCGGCGACGCCGGTGGGTGCCGCCAGACCTTCCTGGAGGGCGTCGGGGGCCACCCTTCCTCTCGCCTCGTCGAGTACCGGGGGGAAAACCCTTAGCAGCAACGTCATCATTGTCGCAGTCCTTCTTGGAGGTGTTGATTGGTACTGGTGCTTCGGAGCCTTGGAGCTTGGTGGGAGTTCTTAGGTGGGCGCAGTGGTCGAGAAGCTTCTTCGTTTCTGTCGATCCGCCGTTGTCGGCATTTTTTCTCTTGTTATATCTCTTTCTTTTCTTTTGCGTGTGATTGGGCTGCTTCCGCCCCAGCATCTATCGTTGGCTGTATTGGTTGGTTTCTTTGGAATACAAAGCGGGGGGAAACGCTATTTCAAAAAAAAAAGTGTATCTGCGTATATCTAAACGCTTGCGTCTGTACTGTGTTAAAAAAACATTGGATCATGCAATATAAATGACTCTTATTTTTTTAGGGCAGTCTAAAATTTATCAGGTAGTAATATTAATACTTCTAATACTAGTATGCTATCTGGTTTTGCAGACGATATTTTGTACATGGGTTGGCGGCGGTTTGTCATCCCGCCTAAAAACATGTGTCCCTAATTGATACGACTTCAACGTATCTATAATTTTTGATTGTTCCATGCTATTATATTACCCTTTTTGGATGTTTTATGGGCTTTATTTTACATATTTATATCATTTTTGGGACTAATCTACTAAACGGAGGCCCAGCCCGTATTGCTATTTTTTTTGCCTATTTCAGTATTTTGAAGAAAAGGAATATCAAACGGAGTTCAAACGGAATGAAACCTTCGGGAGCGTGATTTTCGGAACGAACGTGATCCAGAGGACTTGGAGTGCAATTCAAGAAGCAGCCGAGGCCTCCACGAGATAGGAGCCCCCTATAGGGCGCGCCACCCTGTCTCGTGGGGCCCTCGGGCGACCACCGACGTACTTCTTCCTCCTATATAAGCCTACGTACCCCCAAAACATCCAAGGAGCCAACGAAACACAATTCCACCTCCGTAACCTTTTGTATCCGCGAGATCCCATCTTGGAGCCTTCGCCGACACTCTGCCGGAGGGGGAATCGACCATGGAGGGCTTCTACATCAACACCCTTGCCCCTCCGATGAGTTGTGAGTAGTTTACCACAGACCTACGGGTCCATAGTTATTAGCTAGATGGCTTCTTCTCTCTTTTTGGATTTCAATACAATGTTCTCCCCCTCTCTTGTTGAGATCTATTTGATGTAAACTCTTTTTGCGGTGTGTTTGTCGAGATCCGATGAATTGTGGGTTTATGATCAAGTTTATCTATGAGAAATATTTGAATCTCCTCTGAATTCTTTTATGTATGATTGAGTTATCTTTGCAAGTCTCTTCGAATTATCAGTTTGGTTTGGCCTACTAGATTGATCTTTCTTGCCATGGGAGAAGTGTTTAGCTTTGGGTTCAATCTTGCGGTGTCCTTTCCCAGTGACAGTAGGAGCAGCAAGGCATGTATTGTATTGTTGCCATCGAGGATAAAAAGATGTGGTTTACATCATATTGCTTGAGTTTATCCCTCTACATCATGTCATCTAGCTTAATGTGTTACTCTGTTCTTTATGAACTTACTACTCTAGATGCAGGCTGGAGTCGGTCGATGTGTGGAGTAATAGTAGTAGATGCAGGCAGGAGTCGGTCTACTTGTTGCGGACGTGATGCCTATATACATGATCATGCCTAGATAATCTCATAACTATTCGCTTTTCTATCAATTGCTCGACAGTAATTTTTTCACCCACCGTAATACTTATGCTATCTTGAGAGAAACCTCTAGTGAAACCTATGCCCCCCGGGTCTATCTCTTATCATATTTTCTTCCAATCTACTTTTATTTGCATCGTTACTTTTTGCATCTATATTATAAAATACCAAAAATATATTTATCTTATTACACTATCTCTATTAGATCTCACTTTCGCAAGTGGCCGTGAAGGGATTGACAACCCCTTTATTGCGTTGGTTGTGAGTTCTTTGTTTGTTTGTGTAGGTGTGTGGGACTTTTGAGGAGCCTCCTACTGGATTGATACCTTGGTTCTCAAAAACTAAGGGAAATACTTACGCTACTATTGCTGCATCACCATTTCCTCTTCAAGGAAAACGAACGCAAGCTCAAGACGTAGCAAGAAGGATTTCTGGCGCCGTTGCCGGGGTGGTCTTCGCTCAAGTCAAGACATACCAAGTACCCATCACAAACCCATCTCCCTTGCATTTACATTATTTGCCATTTGCCTCTCGTTTTCCTCTCCCCCACTTCACCCTTGCCGTTTGATACGTCTCCAACGTATCTATAATTTTTGATTGCTCCATGCTACTTTATCTACTGTTTTAGGCAATATTGGGCTTTATTATCCACTTTTATATTACTTTTGGAACTAACCTATTAACCAGAGGCCCAGCCCAGATTTGTTGTTTTATGCCTATTTCAGTGTTTCGAGAAAAAGGAATATCAGACGGAGTCAAAACGGAACGAAATCAACTGGAGAAGTTATTTTTGGAAGGAAAGCCACCCGATGGACTTGGAGTGTACGTCAGGAAAGAAGGGAGGTGCTCACGAGGGTGGGCCCCCTGGACACGCCCCCCTGCCTTGTGGCCCCCCCCTTCGGTCCACCGATGTACTTCTTTCACCCATATATACCAACGTACCCAAAAACTTCCAAAACAGAAGATAGATCGGGAGTTCCGCCCCGCAAGCCTCTGTAGCCACCAAAAACCTCTCGGGAGCCCGTTCCGGCACCCTGCCAGAGCGGGATCCCATCACCGGTGGCCATCTTCATCATCCTGGCGCTATCCATGACGAGGAGGGAGTAGTTCACCCTCGGGGCTGAGGGTATGTACCAGTAGCTATGTGTTTGATCTGTCTCTCTCTCGTGTTCTCTCTTGTATTCCCTCTATGGCACGATCTTGAAGTATCCCGAGCTTTGCTCTTGTAGTTCGATCTTATGATGTTTCTCCCCCTCTACTCTCTTGTGATGAATTGAGTTTCCCCTTTGAAGTTGTCTTATCGGATTGACTCTTTTATGATAACACTTGATGTATGTCTTGCCGTGATTATCTGTGGTGACAATGGGATATCATGTGCCACTTGATGTATGTTTTGGTGATCAACTTGCGGGTTTCGTGACATTGGGAACCTATGCATAGGGGTTGGCACACGTTCTTGATTCTCCGATAGAAACTTTGGGGCACTCTTTGAAGTACTCTTATGTTGGTTGGATGAATCTGAGATTGTGTGATGCATATCGTATAATCATGCCCACGGATACTTGAGGTGACAATGGAGTATCTAGGTGACATTAGGGTTTTGGTTGATTTGTGTCTTAAGGTGTTATTCTAGTACGAACTCTTTTATAGATTGATCCGAAAGAATAACTTTGAGGTGGTTTCGTACCCTACCATAATCTCTACGTTTGTTCTCCGCTATTAGTGGCTTTGGAGTGACTCTTTGTTGCATGTTGAGGGCTTGTTATATTATCTATCTATGTTATTATTGTGAGAGAACTTACACTAGTGAAAGTATGAACCCTAGGCCTTGTTTCCTATCATTGCAATACCGTTTATGCTCACATTTATCACTTGTTATCTTGCTGTTTTTATTATTGCAGATTACAAAAAATCTATATCTACTATCCATTTTGCACTTGTATCACCATCTCTTCGCAGAACTAGCGCACCTATACAATTTGCCATTGTATTGGGTGTGTTGGGGACACAAGAGACTCTTTGTTATTTGGTTGCAGGGTTGCTTGAGAGAGACCATCTTCATCCTACGCCTCTTATGGATTGATAAACCTTAGGTCATCCACTTGAGGGAAATTTGCTACTGTCCTACAAACATATGCACTTGCAGGCCCAACAACGTCTACAAGAAGAAGGTTGTGTAGTAGACATCAAGCTCTTTTTTGGCGCCGTTGCCGGGGAGGTGAGTGCTTGAAGGTATATCTTTAGATCTTGCAATTGAATCTTTTTGTTTCTTGTTTTAGCACTAGTTAGTCTATAAAACAAAATTACAAAAAAATGGAGTTAAGTTTGTCTCATACGCTTCACCTTTTTACTATCTTTCGTGAGTATGATGGAAAGGATAATTGTGCTCAAGTGCTAGAAGAAGAAATCTCTAAATTGTTTGGCACTAAATCTTTGAATGATGAGCATTATTGCAATGTTGTTAGTACGAATTCTTTGAATATCCATGATGCTAATGATGATTGCACTAGTTATGATGAAAATATCTCTTATGAGCATGTCAACTTTTGTGGAGTGCATGTTTGCATGAACACACCAAATAGAGAAGATATTTATTGCAAGAGGCATAAGCACTTAGAAACTAAATTGTTGCAAGAAAGGCTAGATGTTTGTGCTGACAATTTAAATTTTCTTGGTCGTACTTGTGGACTTTGCAATGAAAGTGGTCATTTAGCTATCCGATGCAAATTGTTTCATGATCTAATCGTGTCCAAAAATTGTGATGAGTTGATTTCCCTTTCACATTATAATGAGCTTAGCTTGCTTATGGGTTGCGAAGAAATGAAACGTTTAACTAATTATCTTCCAGAATTTGCCCGTTACAAACTTCTTGGTTTTGATCTAGAGGAAATTTATATGTATTGTGTGGTGAATTGTATTGAAAATCCTTATATTGCAAATTACATAAGGAAAAGAAAGCAAATGAAAGATGATGAGAATACTAATGAAAGGGAAGAGAATTCCCAATCTCCTCCTATTATTTCTTATGATGAATCAGGTAACGAGGAGGAGCCTTCTATTCAACCAATCTCATCAATAAGGAGCTCAAAGAGGAAGGTTGGACCCACACATAATGTGAAAGAGAAGAAGAAAAGAAGGAGCAACAAAGGTAGAAAGGTATCCCTCCCAAATGATGTTGCTCCTACTACTCATTGTGCTGATGATAATTGCTACACTATTAGTGCTATCAATATTTTCAATGATGAGAGTGACTATGCTTATGATATGAAAGGGCCCAAGCTTTGGGAAGCTATGTTTTATTGGGATGAAATATTTGAGAATATATTTGCTGGAATTAATGTTTGTCCCAAGCTTGGGGATGCTATGTTTAATGAAGATGATATTTTTAGCATCCCAAGTTTTGATATGCAAAGTTCTTATGATGATAGCATGCCTCCTACCTACGATGATTATATTTATGAAAGTGGGTTCGGAAGAGAGTCAACTTTAGGAAGTAGTGATCCCACTTTTTTGGAGGATGTTAAATTTTATTGTGATGAATACGAAAGTGGATTTGGAAGAGTGTCAACTTTATTTAGTGATTCCACTATCTTGGGAGAGGTTTCAATCGATTATGATGAGAACGAAGTTGCTACTTATGATGATTATTGTGATGAAACTTATGCTATAAAAAGTAGTGATGATTATATTTACAAATCTTGTCATGATTATGATTACCCTTTTTCTGAACATTACTCTTTTAATGTGGAAACAATTTTTAGTGTTCAAGTCTCTTATGATACTCCCACTATTATTCACGAGAAGAATTTTGCTTATGTGCAGAGTAGTAATTTTTCTATGCTAGTAGATCATGAAAAGAATGCTTTAGGTGCTAGTTATATTGTTGAATTTATTCATGATGCTACTGAAAATTATTATGAGGGAGGAACATATGCTTGTAGGAGTTGCAATAATATCAAGTTTCCTCTCCATGTGCTTCAAGTTTTGAAGCTATGCTTGTTTTACCTTCCTATGCTAGTTGATTATCGTTCCCATAAGTTGTTTGCTCACAAAATCCCTATGCATAGGAAGTGGGTTAGACTTAAATGTGCTAGTCATATGCTTTATGTTGCTCCCATTATGTTTCAATTCTTATCTTTTATGTGAGCATCATTGTCATCATCATGCCTAGTTAAAAGGCATTAAAGAAAAGCGCTTGTTGGGAGACGACCCAATATTTATCCTTACTATTTTTGTGTGTTCACATGATTATGCTACTGTAGTAATCATGTTTTATATCATTTGTTTCAATAAAGTGCCAGGTAAGACCTTTAGGACGGCTTACTGTGATAGTTGTGTTGATCCTGCTGAAAATCAGAAACTTTTGCACCCAGTAAATTAGTTTTGTTAATTCACCGAAACGTGATTATGATCTGATTCTTTTTGCTCTGGATTGGTACACGAATTGCTTAGGACTTCCTAATTTTGTAGAATTGTTCGAGTTCCAGAAGTATACGTTTGATACAGATTACTACAGACTGTTCTGTTTTTTACAGATTCTGTTTTCCATGTGTTGTTTGCTTATTTTGATGAATCTATGAGTAGTGTTGGAGGGTATGAACCATAGATAAGTTAGAATACAGTAGATATTTCACCAATATGAATTTAGAATGAGTTCATTACAGTACCTAAGTGGTGGTTTTATATTCTTGTACTAACGGAGCTTACGAGTTTTCTGTTGAGTTTTGTGTTGTGGAGTTTTCAAGTTTTGGGTAAGGATTCGATGGACTATGGAATAAGGAGTGGCAAGAGCCTAAGCTTGGGGATGCCCAAGGAACCCCAAGGTAATATTCAAGGATAACCAAGAGCCTAAGCTTGGGGATGCCCCGGAAGGCATCCCCTCTTTCGTCTTCGTTCATCGGTAACTTTACTTGGAGCTATATTTTTATTCACCACATGATATGTGTTTTGCTTGGAGCGACATGTCATTTTATTTAGCTTTGCTTGCTGTTTGAATAAAGTATCAAGATCTGAGATTATTAAATGAGAGAGTCTTCGCATAGTTGCATAATTATTTAGCTACTCATTGATCTTCACTTATATCTTTCGGAGTAGTTTGTTGTTGCTCTAGTGTTTCACTTATATCTTTTAGAGCATGGTGGTAGTTTTATTTTGGAGAAATAGATGAACTCTTATGCTTCACTTATATTATTTTGAGAGTCGTTAATAGCATGGTAATTTTCTTAATGTTAATATGCTTGGTATTCAAGATATGTGAAACTTTCTTTTGAGTGAATTGAATACTAAGATAAGTTTGATGCTTGATAATTGTTTTGAGATATGGAGGTGATAATATCAAAGTCGTGCTAGTTGGGTGATTACGAATTTGAAGAATGCTTGTGTTGAAGTTTGCAAGTCCCGTAGCATGCACGTATGGTTAAAGTTGTGTAACAAATTTAAAACATGAAGTGTACCTGGCTTGTGCATCCTTATGAGTGGCGGTCGGGGACGAGCGATGGTCTTTTCCTACCAATCTATCCCCCTAGGAGCATGCGCGTAGTACTTGATTTTTGTTGACTTCTAAATTTTTGCAATAAGTATATGAGTTCTTTTAACTAATGTTGAGTCCATGGATTATACGTACTCTCACCTTTCCGCCTTTGCTAGCCTCTTCGGTACCGTGCATTGCCCTTTCTTACCTTGAGAGTTCGTGTAAACTTCGCCGATGCATCCAAACCCCGTGATACGATACGCTCCATAACACATGAACCTCCTTATATCTTCCTCAAAACAGCCACCATACCTACCTATCATGGCATTTCCATAGCCATTCCGAGATATATTGCCATGCAACTTCCATCATCATCATCATGACATACATTACTTTTGTCATATTGCCATTGCATGATCATGTAGTTGACATCGTATTTGTGGCAATGCCACCATGCATTATTTTTCCTACATGTCACTCTTGATTAATTGCACCATCCCGGTACACCGCCGGAGGCATTCATATAGAGTCATATCTTGTTCTAAGTTTCGAGTTGTAATCCTTATGTTGTAACCAATAGAAGTGTGATAATCATCATTATTAGAGCATTGCCCCTCCAAAAAAAAGAAAAAAAAAGAGAGAAAGGCCAAAAAAAGGCCAAAAAAAGAGAGGGCAATGCTACTATCTCTTTTCCACACTTGTGCTTAAAAGTAGCACCTTGTTCCCCATGTAGTGAGTCTCATATATTGTGCTTCAAAGTAGCACATTGTTCTTCATGTAGTGAGTCTCATAAAGTTGTCCTTTTTATACTAGTGGGAATTTTTCATTATAGAACTTGGCTTGTATATTCCTACGATGGGCTTCCTGAAATCGCCCTAGGTCTTCGTGAGCAAGCAAGTTGGATGCACACCCACTAGTTTTCTTTTATTGAGCATTCATAGCTCTAGTGCATCCGTTGCATGGAAATCCCTACTCCTCATATTGACATCAATTGATGGGCAGCTCCATAGCCCATTGATTATCCTCGTCAATGTGAGACTTTCTCCTTTTTTTGTCTTCTCCACACAATCCCCATCATCATATTCTATTCCACCCATAGTGCTATATCCATGGCTCACGCTCATGTATTGCGTGAAGGTTGAAAAAGTTTGAGATTATTTAAGTACGAAACAATTGCTTGGCTTGTCATCGGGGGTATAGAAGTTGGGAACATCTTTGTGTGACGAAAATGAAGCATAGCCTAACTATATGATTTCGTAGGGATGAACTTTCTTTTGCCATGTTATTTTGAGAAGACATGATTACTTTGATTAATATGCTTGAAGTGTTACTATTTCTTTTATCAATATGAACTTTTATTTTAAATCATTTGGATCTGAACATTCATGCCACAATAAAGAAAATTACATTAAGAATTATGCTAGGTAGCATTCCACATCAAAAATTCTCTTTTTATCATTTACCTACTCGAGGACGAGCAGGAATTAAGCTTGGGGATGCTTGATACGTCTTCAATGTATCTATAATTTTTTATTGTTCCATGCTATTATATTACCCCTTTTGGATGTTTATGGACTTTGTTTTACACATTTATATCATTTTTGAGACTAACCTACTAACCGGAGGCCCAACCCGTATTGCTGTTTTTTTTGCCTATTTCAGTATTTCGAAGAAAAGGAATATCAAACGGAGTCCAAACGGAATGAAACCTTCGGGAGCGTGATTTTTGGAACGAACATGATTCAGAGGACTTGGAGTGCAAGTCAAGAAGCAGCCGAGACCTCCACAAGATAGGAGGGCGCCCCCCCTATAGGGCGCGCCCCCCTGTCTCGTGGGCCCCTCGGGCGACCACCGACGTACTTCTTCTTCCTATATAAGCCTATGTACCCCGAAAACATCAAGGGAGCCAACGAAATACAATTTCCACCGCCGTAACCTTCTGTATCCGCGAGATCACATCTTGGAGCCTTCACCGGCACTCTGCCGGAGGGGGAATCGACCATGGAGGGCTTCTACATCAACACCCTTGCCCCTCCGATGAGTTGTGAGTAGTTTACCACAGACCTACGGGTCCATAGTTATTAGCTAGATGGCTTCTTCTCTCTTTTTGGATCTCAATACAATGTTCTCCCCCTCTCTTGTGGAGATCTATTTGATGTAAACTCTTTTTGCGGTGTGTTTGTCGAGATCCGATGAATTGTGGGTTTATGATCAAGTTTATCTATGAGAAATATTTAAATCTCCTCTGGATTCTTTTATGTATGAATGAGTTATCTTTGCAAGTCTCTTCGAATTATCAGTTTGGTTTGGCCTACTAGATTGATATTTCTTGCCATGGGAGAAGTGCTTAGCTTTGGGTTCAATCTTGCAGTGTCTTTTCCCAGTGACAGCAGGGGCAGCAAGGCACGTATTGTATTATTGCCATCGAGGATAAAAAGATGGGGTTTACATCATATTGCTTGAGTTTATCCCTCTACTTCATGTCATCTTGCTTAATGCGTTACTCTGTTCTTTATGAACTTAATACTCTAGATGCAGGCAGGAGTCGGTCGATGTGTGGAGTAATAGTAGTAGATGCAGGCAGGAGTCGGTCTACTTGTTACGAGCGTGATGCCTATATACATGATCATGCCTAGATAATCTCATAACTATTCGCTTTTCTATCAATTGCTCGACAGTAATTTGTTCACCCACCGTAATACTTATGCTATCTTGAGAGAAGCCTCTAGTGAAACCTATGGCCCCCGGGTCTATCTCTTATCATATTTGCTTCCAATCTACTTTTATTTGCATCTTTACTTTTTGCATCTATATTATAAAATACCAAAAATATATTTATCTTATTATACTATCTCTATTAGATCTCACTTTTGCAAGTGGCCGTGAAGGGATTGACAACCCCTTTATTGCGTTGGTTGCGAGTTCTTTGTTTGTTTGTGTAGGTGCGTGGGACTTTTGAGGAGCCTCCTACTGGATTGATACCTTGGTTCTCAAAAATTGAGGGAAATACTTACGCTACTATTGCTGCATCACCCTTTCCTCTTCAAGGAAAACCAACGCAAGCTCAAGACGTAGCACTAATACTGAGCATAGCGAAAGTGGTTTCGAAACCACCTCTAATTTCTTAACGAAGCGAGGGGTTTCGTGTGCATAACCGCCTCCAACTTCTGTAAATCCACAAGCCTCTTCCAATATATAACCACCTAAAGTAATCATTTGAAGCGGCTTTCTCGATAGAAGCTCATGTAGTGTAGTAGTTGAAGCAGCTTTCTGGATAGAAGCTCATATAGTATAGTAAAAAAATTACCAAAGTATTTTGTTGCAATTCAAATGCCAGAAAAGATCACATGTACATCTTACGAGGCATAAATATTCTCATTCATCGCAGAAGTAAAGTACATCACATAATACATTAAAATATGTCGACCGATTTTACGTTGTTTATATCCCAGATAACAAACTAGAGAGAACCGAGGACATAGATCTAAACTACTCATCATATCGATTAGTCTACTTGTCACACCTCATACCTAACTAGAGGCCGCACTATAGCAAGGAGATGGCAAGAATGATTATCTCACTACTCTGTATCCAACTTTCCAATCCAATCACCAATTGAACAAGTCCTGATGAAACCTGTCGATGCTTACACCAATAGGTAAAATTGTGGCGGCCCTGGTTACCTTTAGTGCAATATAACCAAAATATAACTGTTCATAGAACAAAAATCGTCAAGAATTAGTATAATATTGATGATTTTTTGCGTGTTATTAAGAATATCATATCTAAGTTCAATTCATTGCAATTGCAATGGCTGGGGTGTGGACCTATGCGGCCTATAACTTACAATTCATTTCATACCCACTTGTGGTCTTCACATGTGGAGATATTGACACAAACCTACTACGGACTAACCGCCCGTTCATTTTGTGCAATGCAATGCAATGGAAAACATGGCTAACTTATTTGAATTCAAATGCGAGAATACGTGATGATACACCATGAAAAATTAAGATACACTTTGGAACGAGAAGAAAACCCAATGCTATGAAACAAGACAAATTCCAAGAACTGTAAAAAAAAAAGTAGCACGCATATTAAAGCAACCTTGAACAGTTGCCCTCATCGGATCTCGAAAGATCACCATGTTTTTCAGGTACTTGATATTTATCCACCCTTTTTATTTTTAAATTATAATAAAATGCACGAGTATCCACACGGTAGTTCCCTGCAGCTTACTGATCCTTGCATCAATCACCCAACGGAGCAGGTCGCCATGCCTACCGGTTGTACCATCCGAGCGAATTCAACCAGGCTGTCCACGTCCTGCTCCTGGAACACCGCCTTGGCGGCGTCAAGATCGACAAAACGCTCCACCCATGCCGCTAGCAGCGGCACCTTGCTGGCATCAAAGAAGTTGTGGCCAGAGATCTTCTCGATCGGTCGCGTACAGCCACGGGACCATGCCCCCGAGAAGGACGTCGAGGTAGCCGACGTCATCGCCACCGAAGAACCCCTTGCCCATGGAGCACTTCCTGAATCCGTCCTCCAGCGCATCCATCGCTCCAAAGGTCTGTTTCGCCCACTCCGCCCTCTCCTCGTCCGTCTTTGCCTTCAAGATCATTTCCCACGGCGGCAGCACCTTGTCGTCGATGTAGGCGGCCCAGAAGCGGGCCACGGCGCGCTCGTAGAGGTCGGCGGGGAGGAGGGCCTTGCCAGCGGGGGCGAAGGCCTCATCAATGTACTGGATGATGACCTGCGGCTCGCAGATGGGCTTCCCGTCGTGGATGAGCACGGGCACCATCTTGCGGACGGGGTTGGAGCGGAGGAGCAGCTCGCTCTTGTTGGTGAGGTCCTCCTCGACGTATTCGTAGCTCACGTCCTTGATGTGAAGCGCCAGCTTCACTCTCGCCATGTACGGGCTCGCCCACATCCCCAGCAGCTTCACCTCGTTTATTTCCCCAGCCATTTCAGTTTCACCAATATATAGATCGATGGATAATTGGTTGGGAGGTGATCGATGAACGATGAACCAGCTGGTGTGGAAAGCTATATGTACAGAGGTGATCGATGAACCAACACGTGCTCACGCATATTATTTCGCCGTGTTTGTTTTCATGGGCGACCCACACTTCGGTCTCTCCAAGATATATCACCGGAAGAAGCTTCCAAGCTATGTGACTGTACCTTAACTTGTTTCAAATGCCCGTAACACCACTTGCTCCATTAATGAGATGTTAGTTACTGTAGTTAATTATTGATGTTCCTTTCGGCCTGTACTATCCAAGGTGATTACTACCATCGAAGGCAGCCAAGGAGTTAATGATGAGCTATCTTATATCTTTTTTTTGAATGCCAAAATGGCTAGTTTTATTAATTTAAATCACACTAACATCGTCAATTAACAACGATAAAATAAAGCTAGGTGGTTCATCTGCCCAAAAACACTTCTCTGAATTACACTCCTGGGCTAGCGTATGTGCGACACGGTTTGCTTCCCTTGGACAATATGTGAACTGAACGTTGCCGAACGAACTTGCCTGTATACATATGTCCTCGAATATTGGCGCTGCAGTTGTCGCAGAAAAACCTCCATTATGAAGAATATTAATAACTTCTAAACAATCTGATTGGATTACCAATTTCTGACACCCAAGTTGGTTTGCAAGATGAATTCCGTCCAAAACTGCTTGTGCTTCAGTAGTTGCCGCATCTATCGCGAAGGGAATGATCTGGGAGCCTGCTGCTAGGAATCTTCCCTTATCATCTCTAATCACCACGCCAGTAGCTCCAGAGCCCAAGTCAATATCAAACTTTGCATCAACATTTACAGAGATAAATCCAGTGGTCGCCCGATTCCAGATACTCGACTTTGGTTGGGACACTTTACCTGAAGCTTTAACAAAATTTGACACCAAAACTTGAATTGATAGCGCTGCATGTGACGAGGACTGCAAACTTTCTGCATGTACCGTCTGTCTTCTTCTCCACCAAATGTACCAAGCCGACGTCAAAATTGTTTCTCTTATGTACTTCACAGATGCATCAGTTGGATTCTTAAACCTCCCTGCTAACAAATAATCCAGAACAACACTACCAGACCGATCGACCTCGCAAGCTTCTTTGACCACTTCTATCAAACCGAGTTTGACCCAAATTTCCTTTGCTTCCGCACACTGAAATAGAACATGCTTAATATCCTCACAATATTTTTTGCAAACAGGGCATAGGTAATTATTCATAATATGACGGTTGGCCAATACACCATAACAAGGAAGAATGCCATGTAAACATTTCCAGGCGAAAATTTTCACCTTTGCTGGTACTGTACATTTCCGCATGTCTCTCCAAACATTGTTTAGCCCTGATGACCCCGCCCCATCCGATCGTTCCATGGATACACCGAATGTCGATTCCCACTCCATATGATATGCGGAACGAACTGAGAAGAGGCCATTCTTGTTAAATTTCCATGCCACAAAATCGCCCATACCATGCTGACTCAATGGAGTCGCCAATATTTGTTGGACATCAACCTCCCAAAAGATACTACGAATCAGATCAACATCCCATTTCCCTGTGCAAGGATCAATCAGTTCATAGACATATTTTAGTAAGCAATGACCCTTAGGTGTTAACACCCTTCCAGAATTACTACATGGAAGCCATGCATCCTCCCAGATCACAATCTGTTGTCCATCTCCAACACGCCATATCGCCCCTTTATTAAAAGTGTTGAGACCAGACAATATACTCTGCCACGTGAAGGAAGAACCAGGTTTAAGTTTTGCATTAAGAATCTTACCATCAGGGTAATACTTACTCCTCAGAACTCTTGCACACAAGCTATCTGGTGCCTCTAGTAATCTCCAAATTTGCTTCGCAAGCATCGCCAAATTAAAACAATGAGGGTCTCTAAACCCCATCCCTCCCCGAGATTTTGGGACACAAAGCTTCCACCAGGCAAACCAATGCATCTTCTTATTACTCATGTCATCACCCCACCAACACTGCGCTATTGCATCCGTGATTCCTTTGCATATTTTTTTCGAAACCCTGAATACAGACATTGCATATGCCGGAAGAGCTTGGGCTACAGCTTTAAGCAGAACCTCTTTGCCCCCCATAGATAAAGTTTTTTCTTTCCACCCTTGCACCAATTGACAAATCCTATCCACCAGGTATTGGAAATTATCACTCTTGTCTGCCCCCACCAACAATGGTAGACCCAGGTATTTTTCAGTCAAATCCTCCACAAGAATATTAAGAGTTGTGCACACCTCAACTCTTTTTTCAATTGTTGTATTTGGACTAAAATATATACTACATTTGGCTTCACTTACCATTTGTCCAGACGCACTACAGTATGATTCAGAACATCTCTTAAAGAATTTGCATTGACCCCATCCGCTTTCATCAAAATCAAAGAATCGTCAGCAAATAGAAGATGTGAAACCGAGGGTGCATCTCGGCAGACCTTCACCCCTTCTAACATTCCTCTCTCTTCTGCATCCGAAAGTAAGATAGATAAACCCTCTGCCACCAATAGGAATAGATATGAGCTATCTTATATCTTATATCTTATATCTTATATTTACTAATTGGATGCATCATTAGAGGCTCCACGTTAATCCTCAAAACTAAGCAAAACTGTCCATCAGATATTCTTATTAGTTATTTACAGCCGTCAGATGAAATACACAAAACAGACTCCTCGCCTGATACTTCACACGGATGAAAAAAAAACGTTGAAGATTCCTTCGTGCGGCACCGACGCAAAGCTTGAGAACCCACCTCCGTTGAAGGTTCCTTCGCCCACCAAGACACCGAAGCATCCTTGAGAAACCCTAGCATGGCGCTCCTCCATGCTATTGTCAACTTTGAAGTTTCATATTGAATGGACTTGAGTGGGGGCGTGCATCCTATACTGACCGGCCTCCATACGAGACTGCACCCCGACCTCTCCAACCGTGATCAGTGTTGCTGCACGAAGCGGGCGTCAGATTGCATGGGCTTGACGCTAATATGCACCCTGGATTGCCTCCAACCGGGGCTGCTGCAGGCATGTCTGCACGTACGACGCCAACACACGTACATGCTCAGCTAGATCCCCCACAAGTATACGATCTGGCTTTGGAGGAAGGTTTCTAGATCGATTCAATCCAATGAAAGCTAGCTTTCAATCAGCCGGACACCCGCATACAACAGTCTGGGCTAATTGATCTCCACGAGCAGCTCTGCCGGTGCTTTTGTCCGATAACAAAACCCAGCAGTGCAAACATATAGGTGAAGAGATGCCGGCCTGCATGCCGGAGTCCGACATGGGCACCCAGATGGACGAGACGCTGTATGCTGGCCTCGCCCTCAGATATTCTCGCGGTGTGTTGCAAGAAACCATGCAAATTCAGAGTACAATATTTCTTTTCTCACCTTCCCGTGGATAGATTCCTTTATTTTGCTATAAAACTGCTAGCTGCATATATAGGGTACATATCTTCGATATGATGCAGAATAATTATTTGCACATAGGCTGCCACATAAGTAAAAATATGCATGTTGTGGATCTGGCATAATCTATTTGCAGTACCTAG
>NC_041386.1:702866342-702874643 GCF_002162155.2 Triticum dicoccoides | reverse complement strand
ATTACATATTAGAACATAATTTTGTTGCTTTTGTTGCTCCTTGATTTCTCCGTCATAAAAGAAGAGGAGACGAGCCAATATTGAAGTCAGGTTTATGTAGTGATGTATGTGATATACCAAGCAAACGTATTAGAATCTATTCTTAGGGGTAAAAGTATTACAATCTTTGCCGAATGGTTGGTTGTTATTATAAGATAAAAAAATAATTATGCAATGTGATTACCTGATATAGGAAGCCGAACTTACAAACCGATGTCAGATCTTTTTTGCATTGCAAACCGTAGTGGAATAGGCTGGCCTAATATAACTGAAATTGCACAATAATGTTTTTCATAAAAGTGTATTTGATCTGCATTTTATTTGTGTATTATTTCTGGGCAAGACAATTTTTTAGATAGAACAAAAGGATGACTAACTACAATATCAACTTCGGCCAACTAAGTCACACATTCATGTCTTCGGTTTCTGATACTTCAAGTTTGATCCGAAGCATCAATATTTGATCCAGTGCTTAATCATGTTTATCAGGGAACAATTTGAGCTCATTGTAATTCTTGGTTCTTCTTTTTTTGTTTCATGAAAAAACATCAAAATTGTGTAGCAACAAGTTTTCATGCGACATGACCGATTAATTTTTGGTATTACAAGCAGTAGTTTATGTTCTACAGTCTCCATGTTGTAGTATTTTTTTTCTTCGTTTCTGTAGGTCAAGGAGCATTGCTCAGAGACAAGTGAGCTGTTTGAAGTGCACGATCTGTAAGAATCCCTAAACTATTTATATACAAAAGTACTGCAATTCTATCTCCCCATAGTAAATAATCCTATTGTATTGTAACCCTCATAGATATTTTAACAATCTTATTATTGGTATAATCAAATGCTTTGATGTACATTAGGAATAATTGAGGTATTCGTGTCATCTCCACCTGGGAAAAGTGGGGAAGCACTACAAGGTCAAAGTCTCGTATCTAATTTTGATCTATTCTGTTTCTAGAATTATGGATGTCTTAAAATAAGTTAACCTGACAATGCAACACAAACTTATAAATAGAGAGTACGATGTTAATTAAGTTTAACCAACTTTCTTCGATGTATGTCAATACCAACGATGTTGTAGCTGGTTCTGTACATTTTGACTTAGTGTAAATGAAATATTTCTCTTCTCCGTACATATGAAAATGTGTCTATGATTGATTCCTTATACCAACATGTTACTTTGTAAATATTATTTTTGTTTGTAAAAACTAAAAAACATTTTTGCACATCACCTGATGATTAAAACTTTAAAGACATAAAATAATTGGTTGCTGGTGGTCGGCCATGATGACTTGGCATTTCCATCATGGAATTTTTTGAATACAAGTATAGTTTAATACCCTAGCCTGCATCACTTTTTTTATATCACTTGAATTTAGGTCACTTGGGAATCAAATTTATCATATAAATGTACACATTGGTCACATTTGTAAAATTATATTTTTCTGTAGATTTGTAGTTCCGCACAGACAAGCTTATGTCAATAAAACATCCCATTTATTAGCAAACCCAACACAATTGAGCATCGGAATAGCATTGTATTGTATTATCATGCTCCCATTTTCCTCATCAACTTTAGTCTATTTAGGGTTTGTTAGACCCACACTTTTCATACTGTCATTGTTAGTTTTCCGCAATTGATTATAGAATAACAGAAAAATTCCTCAACCTTATAATGAGCCTAAAGAAACATAACAGATTCAAATTGTTGCACGAATTTTATCACATAAATATGAAGGATCGGCCACTTATTTTTCAAGTCTACTATATATGATGAAAATTATTACATGATATTCACAATTTTGAGTACACTTAATTTTTCAAGACCTATTTCCCGTTCCACAAATAGAAGTACAGTCAATGTTTTTATATACTTTACAAAGTATAACTATGTATAATCCTAGCCCGTGCACACGCACGGGTTGACGACTAGTCTAACCAATTGATAAATTCAGAGGAATAAACAAGTCTAACAATGATATATCCACATTAGGGTAAGTACTAGCTAAACCCCAGTAATGGCCCTCGAAATAGACTTTCGCCCCGCTTTATGAATAAAGCCACACGGCTAAACGATACATAGTGTTGAGAAATGCCCATACAGGCTGATCAAAAGAAAACACGACATCGAGGATGCTAACAAGAACTATGCTACTAGACGGTAGACGCCGACCAAACCACAGCAAGACGCAACCAAGGCCACCAATGACAAATAACCAAGAGCCGCCAAGAAGAAGCCATTGGACTTTGCCGCAGTACCACCACCACACTGCCTCGAGAGAGGACCCCATGCCCTCCCATTTTGGACCGAGGAGCACCAACCTGCTGGCTGGCAGAAAGTACAGACAGTAGACAGGAGGAGCCGTCACATGTAAAGGTAAGGAACACGAGACCAAACAATCATGGACACGTCTCCGTGAGGGACTCCCACATTCACAGGCGATTCCCCCAAGAGGGCCATGACAGAAAGCGCCGTCGTGACCACCGAAGAGGAGAAAGGTTTTTACCCTGACCGTCGGCAAAGGGTGGGGAGCTAGCCAATATGGCAGCCCCAAGAGGAATGTGGCACCCTCAGGTATCATTGTCGGTGCTGGCGCCGACGCACTAAGCTCTTCCTCGGCTCCTCCTGCACCAGGCCCATCATGAAAGGGGCCCAACATGACGGATCTATGACTCCATATGTAGATCATGGCATGACTGCCACCGACTGTGACAACTTCGCTTAGACCTCCCTCCATAGTGTACCTCGCCACCCACATGGCCAAGGAACGCCACCAACACCCACTGCAACATTGCTCCCTAGAGAGCCAGCTATGCAGCCCACCATCCTGGGCCGCCGCCCCGACATTCATGTCCCCCAGCCCTCTCCTGGTAACAAACCTGTAGTCAGCGAGCACTAGAGGAAAGGGTGTGAAGGAACCTCCTTCCCCACCCCTGGACAATCCCTAGCCACATGCACCCATTCAGATCTACTCCCTCCGTTCCAAATTACTCATCGTGGTTTTAGTTCAAATTTGAACTAAAACCACGACGAGTAATTTGAAGCGGAGGGAGTAGATGCAGATGATCCCAACTCGACGACTGCCATCTGCCTCTTGCAGTGGCAACCATCAAGCTCCAAGCCCCCAAATTGCCCCCCACCACTAGTGGTCCTCGGATCTCAGCGGGAACACACCACTAGACACTGTCCAACCTCGAGTAGGTAAAGGGCGAGTAGTATGGCAGCACACTGACTACCGAGTGGGGAGGGACGATTGTTGCAACCTTCGGACAGTGGCCCCCATACCACCAGGCACCGGCCATCGACAAGACAGGGGAAGGCAGACCAGCCAGCCAACCAGCAACAGGAGCCAATGCCCGACTAGGGATAGAACTCAGGGCTCCGTGAGCCTCTCCCATCCGTGGTTTGGCCTGGCAGCATGCACGGGGCCTTACCTAAGATTCTTTATAAAAACATAAAATGCATTCCTTGTCCCTTAACTTGATCAGTTAATTCAGTCATCCTATTTTCAAATGCGAGTCTCCTTTCGTAAACTATGCATAGGGGTCCACTATTCCAAAATGTGCTAGGTTGGCGCTGCCCATTGGCAAATCAGCTGACATGTCAGCCCCTAAGGGCTAACACGCTAGTGGATAAGTTAAAAAAAACACGCCAGTGGATGTGGAATGATTTTGTCCGGTAAAAGGTTTTCCTTGTATGTCCAAATCTTGGTTTATTTTCTTATGTTTCTTAGCCTTCAAGTTGTAACTCGGCTCAGTGTCTTGCGAGGTTTGTATCTATTGAGATAAGCAATAACATTTCCTTTTTTTTTGCGAGTGAGCGATAACATTTCTATTTTGTATTAGAACATCATGAGAAGTTTGTATGCACGAGCTGCTTCTTCCACCCACATCAGAATCCTTTCAATTATGAGATAGCTCGAAATTCTCATTTCCTGGATATTTTGTTGCCGAGTGAACTCCAAAGGACTTGAGATTTCATGGTACCTGCGATCCGCATGCATCAACTTTTTTTAGAACGAGGGCTCACAAGTCACAACCTGCTCTTTATGAACAGATACAGAGGGTACTCAAATCAAACTTGCTGTTGACTCCGATTTAAGAAAAAAGAACTTGCAGTGGATTTCTCGAAATGTTTTTGGGTTGTTATAGTACATACCTCCACATTCCTTCCTCTGTTCAGTCAAGAAATGACATGAGGTTCAAGTTACCTCCTAGTGAACCATAGAATTTTGGGCTACCCTTTTGTTTACTCTTAGAACGGAACCTAAGAAATTTTGGTAAAACTAAAAATAATCGGCAGCATGAGAAACACCATCATATCTATTTACTGGCCAATTTCCCCAAAAATAAAGTTAGCGGCCTTCCGGCCTATTCAGGCAATTCAATTGCATTTCCGACTTCCCAAGTCACCCAGCGCTATACTCCATCGACAACAATTGAAGACTTTGTCACCGGCTACTACTTAGTACTCGCTACTCTGTGAGCATTTATATCTGCATGTATCTGTGTGTTATTCAAAACAATATCTGACTGCTTTCCTCCACTCCATGATAAACGACAGTTATACCCATCTCGGCAGCGCGAGCAACATTTGGATAGTCTAGCAGGTATCTATATTAATTCCGGGTTTATGCATATTTTGAGCTGCTGATATAGATTTCAGTCGCTTCGGGCTTAATGCTTGCAACAATGGCGTATGATGGAGTTCCTTCATGCTATTCTTGCAGTGGCCATGCAAGTTTGATCCTCGGAAGCTACACACAAGTCATCAGGATCATAGTTTCTGAGCCGCTAAGTTAACTGAAGGCTCAAATTAATATCCTTGGGTTATGAGATGATGAACTAGACTAACCTTTGTCGACTGTTCTCGCGCCAACTTAAGCCCATTAGACCTAAGAGAAAACCATGTCCTGCCGTACTACCCAATACTTCCTTGGAAATCAATTAGATTTCATCTCTCTTCTATTGTTAACAAATATATAGTTCACAGTCGCAAATTTAATTAAGGACCACGAGTCTCGTATTCTATATTGAATAAAAGTCCAAATAGTAGGGTGCATCCTGCGACATGCACCATCAATGATCTAGTGGTAGGAGCAGATAAGTTAGAGGAAGGAGGGTACTAACTTTTAATCATATTATCTGAAGATGTAGATATTGGCTATACTCTTTTAACCAATGTAAGCGCAGTAGCGAACATTATGAAATGAATTAGTAGAGGAAAAAAATAAGTATACATAGTATACAATACAGAGAAAATCTAGCCATGTAAATATCCATTTTTAAGAATGAGAGAATTCATCCGATTAACCAGTTAAGTTGCCAATTAATCATACTCTTTGGCTGACCGATTCGCCAAAAAACTGATATATCATGCAATAAATGGCCGGTTAACTTATCGATTAGCCTATTAATCCCCTACTCGTCAGTCAACCAAGCATCTACCACTTAACGATTTCCTCAACAATGATAAATATGGGGGGAGTAATGCTACACGTACAAAAGGATACATGCTTTTACATAAAGGTGGGTTTTGATTGGAGATTAAGGGGGAGAAGGGGCCACCCCCATGAAAATCAGGGGGAGAGGTTAGTTAGTTTGAAAAGATAAACCTTTGCATGTTTAGCATTATTGACATGTGGGCCACCCTGCTACTTTCATTACAAGAAATACAAGAAAATGGACATGCAAATAGACAACTACCAGGGGAGCAGGTCTCCATGCCTACCGGGGGTTTATCAGTTGCTTACAGCCGTGCCGGAAAGTACGGTCCCAGCGTACTCTACCAAGCTGTCGACGTCCTGGAACACCGCCTTGGCAGCGTCCAGCTCCGCGAAGCGCTCCATCCATGCCGCCAGCAGCGGGGCCTTGCTGGCACCGAAGAAGTTGTGACCGGAGATCTTCTCGGTGGCGTACACCCACGGGACCATGCCCCCAAGCAAGACGTCGAGGTAGCCGACGTCGTCACCGCCCAAGAGCCCCTTGCTCTTCGAGCACTCCCTCACTCCTTCCTCCAGCGCATCCACCGCTGCGATGGTCTGCCTCATCCACTCCGCCCTCTCCTCGACCTCGTCCGTCTTTGCCCTCAAGAGCATCCCCCACGGCGGCAGCACCTTGTCGTCCACGTAGGTGGCCCAGAAGCGGGCCACCGCGCGCTCGTGGGGGTCGACTGGGAGGAGTGCCGGGCCGACAGAGGGGAAGGCCTCGTCGATGTACTGGACGATGACCTGCGACTCGCAGATGGGTTTTCCGCCGTGGATGAGCACGGGCACCATCTTGCGGATGGGGTTGGAGCGGAGGAGCAGCTCGCTCTTGTTGGTGAGGTCCTCCTCCATGTACTCGTAGCTCACGCCCTTGAGGTGGAGCGCCAGCTTCACCCTGGCCACGTACGGACTCGCCCACGCCCCCAACAGCTTCACCTCCTCTCCCTTCCCGTTGGCCATTTCAGGGATGAATCTTGATAGTGGATTAGTTGGGGGTTGATCGATGAAATATAGCTGGCGTGGTACACTATATGGATAGAGGAGAGAATACCAACGGCCAACACGTGCTCCTGCAAGAAGCATTTGTTTTCTTGCGCATATGATACATAGTTTTAAATAGCCGGTTATACCTCCGCTATAGCCTTTTCAGTAGGGTGCCGCTAAATGGTCGCCTTCACAAATAGCCCGCTTTAGCCCGCTATAGCTGAGTTGGAGGCTCGCCGCTATTTTCCATAGCCTGCTATTTAAAACATTGATACGATATGATGGCCAGCAATCGATAGTGTGTTAGTTCGGCGTTATTAGTTAACAAGCTAGTGTATTAAGAGAATCAACGCGTCATCCGTGATGCCCACGATTTCTCTCTAACACGTAAATGCCGGGCATATCATTTAGCGGATGGTCAGCAAAACATTGGGAGATGAATATTGTTCTATCCGTAGATAGCAACATTGGAAGGTTCAACCGATAGCTCGGTCTCTCCAAGTGGAAATTTATTACATATATCTCCAAAAGAAACTTCCAAAGCTCAGTGACTGTATCTCAACTTGTTTCAAATGCCCGTAGCGCCACTTGCTCCTTTAATGAGATGTTAGTTATTGTAGTTAATTATTGAGGTCACTTTCATCCTCTACTATCCAAGGGAATTAACATTGAAGGAAACAAGGAGTTACATGATGAGCTATGTAAAAAGTTGATATGTTCACAGAACTAAACAAGTCTAAAAATGATAACCCCGGTACTATCTGTCAAAACAGACTCTCGTAACTCTCTAAATATAAAGCTACACGATCGAACAATACATTATATTAAGGAAATTCACATACAGGCTGATCAAAAAACATGACAAAACATGATCATAGGAGAGGTTTTGTCCAAATCTCAGTTTATTTTCTTATCGTTTCTTAGCCTTCCAAGTTGTAATTCGGCTAATTATCTTACGAGGTTTGTATGTCCAGAGATGAGTGATAACATTTTAATTTCGTTTCGGAGCATCCTGCGAAGTCCGTATATTTCAGAGATAAAATTGGACCCCCTGAACCAGTTGTTTCGCCCACCTGCATCAAAATCAATTCAATTATGAAATAGCTAGAGATTCTCATTTCCTCGATATTTTGTTGGCGAGTGAAGGTCACGGGACTAGAGATTCCATGGTACCAGCGATCCACATGGATCATGGCATTCTAACTTTCTTTAGACCGAAGCTTACAATATATCCGTTATGATACAAGGATACTCAAACTCGCAGTTGACTCCGATTTAAAAAAAAAAACTGGCAGTGAATTTCTCTGGAAGTGTTTTTCGGTTGTTATACATATCTCCACATTCCTTCTTCTGTTCATTCAGGAAATGATACGAGGTGCAAGTTAGTTACTACCTCCTCATCTGCAGTGTAGTGCGAAAAACACTCTTATATTATGGGATTGAGGGAGTACCTTCTAGCCAACCATGAATCTTCAGCTTCCCCGTTGTTTACTCTTAGAACCAAACCTAAGAAATTTTCAATAAACAAAAAATAATTGGCAGTTCACTGCCCAGCATCAGGGATGGCCCTAGACCAAGGCGAGGAGTGCGACTGGCTAGGGCCCGGCCCAAGCAGGGACCCAATCGTATGCATGTACTCTCACATAGGCATTTCCTATTTTTCAAAAAGGAGTGCTTTATTACTTAAAAGATTTAAGTATTAAACCCGGCCTTTGCATAATTAAGATGCACACAGCCAAATAAGATCCTCTCACACAAATCAAAATAAAAAGGCGAAATACAAAGAGACATAGAG
>NC_041386.1:702852439-702866036 GCF_002162155.2 Triticum dicoccoides | reverse complement strand
CATGCTGCCACCCAGGTTGGGTAAAAGCATCCCTCATCATAGCCTCCAATCGTGTAGACACCTTAATAAACAGGTCTCGGTTCTTCATGCATTGTAGAGAGGACCATAAATGAAGAGTCCTGATACATTTGTAGTTAACCTGCATCAGAGAAGTACTTTTATCATCAAAAACCTTATCGTTTCTACATAGCCAAAGCGGCCAAATACCGGAAAGCACTCCTACCATGAGAAGAGTTCTAAACCTGTGATCAACCCAACAGTACAAGGAGGATACAAACCAGAAGCTATTTGGATGATTGACCATATAGAACGAGTCAATTTGCATTGCAAGAATAAATGTTTTATTGTCTCATTATGGTGACAGAAGACACATTACGTACTTCCATGCCAATTCCTCGTAATAAGGTTATTTTTAGTAAGAATGACTCCGCGACGAAGATACCATGCAAAGATTTTATTCTTAAGAGGTATTTTCATCTTCTAGATCTTCTTATTATTATAAACTGACACATCAGACTGGATTAACGCTCTATACATGGACTCCACTAATAATTATCCATTACCATGGAGGTTACATCGAAAAACATCAGACCCATGTGGCAATTGCATCATGGACAACCGCTCGAGCAGGATGTTCCATGATTGGAGTCTGGGTCCAATTAAATCTCTTCTGAATGTCACATTTGGCGGAAATTATTCCATTACCGTGGCAATAGTGTCACCCTTGTGGCGCACAATGTTGTGTAGAGCCGGATATTGTTCCCAGAGTATGGCATCTCCTAGCCACTTGTCCTCCCAGAATCTAATTTCCGAGTTGTCTTTAATTGAGAAGGATCCATAGCAGAAGAAATATCTCTTCGAAGCCATTAGACCCGCCCAGAAGTGTGAATTCCCAGGCTTCCAGTATAATTGGGATACCGCCTTGGAACCCACATATTTCCTCCTTAGGAGGGTTTGCTATACACCATCTTCCATCAGTAACTTAAACAACCATTTGTCGAGGACCCGATTCGTAATCTCAAGGTCATGAATGCCCAACCCGCCTTGGTCTTTGGGAAGGCAAACCACACTTCATTCGGCCAGTCGATATTTCTTTCTCTCGTTATCTCCTTGCCAAAAGAATATTGAATGGAAATAATCCAATCTATGTAAGACTCCTATCAGCAACTGGAAGAAGGAAATCATACATAGTACCATATTACTTAGTACTGAATTTATGAGAACAAATCTTCCACCCAGAGACAACAGTTTACCTTTACAACTACTAAATCTTTTCTGTAGTCTCTCCTCGACGTGTTTCCATTGAGCATTTATGAGTCTCCGAGAATGTGTCGGTATCCCCAAATATGTGATCGGAAACTGGCCCAACCCGCATCCGACCGGTTGACCGTACAGATGGGCCTCGTCTTGAGCGTTGCCAAAGCAAAACAATTCACTTTTATGAAAATTGATCTTGAGACCCTGGAGTTGCTTGAATGTTGATAAAAGCAGTCTCATATTTCTCGCTTTCTCGAGGTCATAATCCATGAAGAGAATCGTATCGTCGGCATATTAAAGTATAGAGAGACCACCATCAACCAGATGATTTACTACTTTATCAATTTGGCCATCAACCTTGCACTACTAGGGAAAACCGTAGTAGAAGCGCTTGTGCAAGCGCTACCACTAAGGCGCTATAGCTAACTAGTAAGAGTAGCGCTGGATGGACGCTCAATCATGACCGCTAGCATATCCGCCACTATATTGAATAGCATGGGCGATACGGAGTCACCTTGTCGCAATCCCTTCTTTCATTTGGAAATAGTGTCCAACATCATCATTGATGTTAATGGCAACATTGCCTCCAGAAACGAAACTATGGACCATAGCACGCCACTCTACAGAAAATACTTTCATTCTGAGAGTCTGTTGAAGAAAGGGCCACTTGACTTTGTCATAAGCTTTTTCAAAGTCTATTTTGAGTACCACCCCATTCAACTTTTTTGGGTGTAATTCATGGACTGTTTCATGAAGGATAACAACTCCATCTAGGATGTGTCTGCCTTGCATAAAAGTTGTCTGTGAAGGGTGAACCACATGTTCAACAACCGAATTTAGCCTAATAGTCGCAGCCTTCATGAATATTTAAAAACTAACACTAGGGAGGCAAACACAATAGGAATCAGGCACTTTGCCGTCCGCCATGGCTGACGGCAAAGGCATGACTGGCGGACGGCATAGGCCTTTGCCGTCCGTCAACATACGGCAACAGGTCCAGCTGAATAGGCTACGGCAAAGGGCTCATTGCCGACTGCTGGCAGACGACAAAGATGATATCGTCTTTGTCGTCCGCCAGCCCACGACAAAGGACTTGGACGGCACACATGCCAACTTATGGTCGTTAGGGGGTTAATTGTGTGCTTTGCCGTCAGCTAGCTGACGACAAAGTAACCAAATAGGCCAGCCCCCAGGTACACAGGTAGCTGCCACGTGGCTGTTTTGCCGTCTGCTGGCTGAAGGCAAACATCTTTGTCGTCCGCTCGCGGACGGCAAAGATCCTGTATAGCCCCTGTTTTTTCTGTTTTTTCTTAGCTTCATTCAATTTCAACAAACAAGTTTGAACACACAAATTTGACAGCAGACATATCCAACACAAAAGTTTCATCATATATACATACATAACCAACACATAGTTCCATCCATACATATTACAATAGTTTCATATTGTTCATCTAACACATATCCATCCATATAACAAGTTCCATATTGTTCATCGATACAAAATAAAAGCAGAAAGGGAAAAGAAGCACTCCATCCATGCAAGCTTCCGTGAAGTAAACGAAATCTGCAAAATGGGAAACCAGAAAGTTAGAAGAAGAATGCTAGAAGAAGAAGAAGAAGAAGAAGAAGAATAGTAGAGGAAGAAGTAAGCATATTTAGGTACATGGAGCTAACCTAGCTAATTATGTCATTTTTGAGTGAACTAGGCATATTATGCCATTTTTGATATAAAGCAGCTAAGTATAGGTCTTTATTGAGCTAACCTAGGTAACTAAGCATATTAGAGCTAACTTCGAGCTAACTTAGGTCATTTTGGAGAAGAAGAAGAAGAAGAAGACGAAGAAGAAGACTAGAAGTAGAAAAAAAGACTAGAAGAAGAAGTAGAAGAAGGTTTTTACCCATTTCCTTCTCATTCTTCTTCTTTTATTCTTTCTTTTTCTTCTTTTTATTCTTCTATTCTTTCTTTTTCTCCTCTTCCTTGTTTTTCTTCTTCATATTCCTTACTTGTGTCATTTTAGAGGTTACATAGGTAATTATGCCATTTTTTAGCTAACTAAGCTTATTATGTCAGCTAGCATGAAAATAAGGTAAGTATAGGTCATTTTTGTGCTAACATAAGTAATTATGCCATTTTTTAGCTAACGTACGTAAGATGGATCATTTTGGAGCTAATCTAGCTAAAATGGATCATATTGGAGCTGACCTATGTTAAATGTGTCATTTTGGAGCTAACTTAACTAATTATGCCATTTTTTAGTTAACTAAGCATAAATATGCCATTTTTTACACAAGCAAGTGTATGTCATTATTGAGGAGACCTAGGTAACTAAGCATATTAGAGATAACTTAGCATATTAGAGCTAACTTAGGTCATTTTGGAGGAAACAAAGCTAAGTGTAGATCATTTTGGAGATCTGACATACCTGACATAGTTCACTCCTCCTTCTTCTCCTTCAACTTCTTCATCCTGATGCGCCAAGAGCGGCGAGGCAGTGTAGGAAGTGGGATGTAGTCTTCTGCCTCAATTGGTATTGTCATGTCGCCCGGCTGTGGATTCACCGGCGCCACCACCATCGCGAGGTCATTGTCAGGTACCACGACCATCGCGAGGCCATCTTCAGGCAACACCATCACTTGGTCATCCTCAGCCACCACCATCTCTTGCCCATCATGAGCCACCACCATCTCTTGCCCATCGTTAGCCACCACCATACCTTGGCCACCGACAGCCACCACCATCGCGAGGTCAACGTTAGATAGATTAGGCTGCACCTCCTCATCCCCATTCTGCTCCTCTTCTTCCCCACTCCATGCCGGATCATCCTCGCTGCTTCTTTTGCTGTAGCCAGAGTCAGTGCTGCTTTGGTTGTAGCCAGACTCGCTGCTGTTGCTCCCATTGCCCGACGAAATGCAACAATGACCGTTAAACAATTGATGTGGGACAAAGCCAAATGTAGAGGAAGAAGATGCAGAACGTACTGGCATCATTGTCATCCTGGTAGAGCATGCGGCACATAGTCGTGTTGAACACCTTCACAGTGAGCATGGCGTCACCGTCGTACTTGAAGAGAAGGAAGTACCCGTGCCACAGGTCGTAGGCACGGTAGAACTGCTCCCAGCAACGACACAGGTATATGTGGCCGTACCTGATCACTAGCTACATGTCCCAATGACTGCGAAGCCCGCTGCCAGCATGTCGCAGCTTCACATTCTTTGGCCGATGGTCGTCCAACATCTTCATGAAAGTGTCAGGCAGCCTCTGCATCATGGGACAAGGAGTGATGTAGCAAACAGTAGAGTTATCATAAAGAGATGGATGAAGGGGACATCTCTCCTTTTACATAGCTGCCTCCTGGATGAATTCTCAAGAATGATACTGAAGAACTCGAAAGCATCCAACTCGTACTACGGTGTGGCAGAGCGCAGCCTGCGGTGGCGGCCTCCCCCCATATCTGATAAGCAGCAGAAGAGACCAATTAGTAATGCTCATGTTTCAAATTGATCATAGGTACATTAGCAGTAATATTGTGTTCATCTCTAAAATACCATTAGAGGATAAATGCACTTTCATCAACTAGCTCGCGACTATTTATGAGTCGATCGGGCTCAATATCCACTTTCATTTACCACCAATAGATTTGAGCTATGTTTTCTTAGTTTTATCGAGATTTTTTGTTTTGTTTTGGAGTACTTCAAATGTAGGACATATATATTAAGTTCCAGTGAGAGAAGACTTTGACCAAGAATTATTTTATCACTATGGGGTTTATAGGATAAAAACTCACATTTATTAGTAAGTACTAAGTATCGACAAAAGAAAAGTTAATGATACCAATTTCATGCCATATAAACCACATATTGGCATATACGCCACTCACATGTTATGATTAGACGATATCATGAACGTTTCTTCAAAGTTAAACAAGGATTATATATATTTAGTGAATCAAGATAAACGCAAGCATCTGATAAATTTTACAATCATCTGTCCACTGGGGCAGAGACATCACAGACATGTTCACTTCCAATCCCCTCTAAGGCCCTGAAGTGGATTTAAACACGGGCAAGGCAACGATCCATCCCATATCAGTACAACAAGGAACTACACGGGCCTAGCAGGTAGCAACCTCGCACCAATAATCAGCTGAGTAGGTTCATTTCCTAAACATCTTCTACAACATATACAACCACCGACGGATCTAAACATCTTCAGTAAACTAAGCGAATAATTTGAAGATGCATGACAGCCACACAAACACAAGCAGTTGAGAATATTTTCAGTCACTTAACCTAGGAGATGCATCATGCACAATAGCTCCATTCCTAAGCGTCTTCGCACCAAGAACAGGAACAAATCGCGACTACTGGCATGAGGCAGCCAGGGTAAACCATGCTAGAAAGAAATGGAGGAAGGGGGGAATTTTTCACCGTACCTCGCTTCGACATCTTGGAAGAGGGGGCGGTACCCGGCGTTGGCGACATAGGGGAAAGGACGGCACCGGGGCCGCCGTGGTGGAGGAGGGGGCGCCACGGCAACGGGGGTCGCGTGGGGCGGCGGTGGCTCGGGCATGGGGGGACACGACAAGGGGGTGCCGCGGGGTGGCGGCGGCTCGGAGGCGGGATAGAGAGATAGAGAGAGGGGACAGAGAGATGGGTCAGCGGGCTCGTCGGCCTTTTGTTAGGGCACGGTTCTTTGCCGTCTGCTAGTAGACGGCAAAGAACCTAGCTAACGGACGTTAGTTTGGCCATTTCTTTACCGGCTGCTAGTAGACGGCAAAGAAGCTTTGCCGTCAGCTGGCAGATGGCAAAGGAAGTGTTCGTTAGGTCGTCCTCGCCAGTGGGCCACCCACATTCTTTGCCATGAGCCAGCTGACGGCAAATATCCTGATTCCAGTAGTGAAATAGGTCGATATTGTTGTATCCTTTCAGCCTCATTAACCTTAGGCAATATAATAATCTCACCGAAATTTAAGCGAAACAATTCTATTTAGCCAGCATGAAGGTCGCTAAACAAAAGTAGGGGATCTGGTTTGATGACTTCCCAAAAGTTCTGATAGAACTCTACGCGAAAAACCATCTGGACCCAGGGCTTTGTTATGCTCCATTACGAAAACCGCCTTTCTAACTTCCTCCTCGGAGTATGGAGTTGTTAGTAGGTTGTTTTCCTCATCAGAGACCTGGGGGGTGTCATCTTTTCGGGACTCATCCATCACGAAGTTCCCTTCCTCTGGGGCAGTTAGTAGGCATTTCCTATACGAGCGACTTAAGGGCCCGTTTCTTTCTTCCCGCAAATGCACAACCTCCATCTGCACGCTAGCTCGGCCCGTTTAGCTTGTTCTTTTTTCAGCTAAAATGCAAAAAAACATGAAACGGCATCGACATTCGTCACTGTGAGGGACGTCTTCAAGCGACGCACTATTGCCGCCGCCACTTCATCGCCATGACCTTCATCAACATGATCTTCTTCACCACCATCGTCAATACACTGCCGTCACCTCATCCATAAAATGGACAACTAGTGTCCTCTGACCGACTTTTTTGCAAGACGCGACCACAACAATGGCAATGACCTCGTCATGATGACACATTGACCGTGTCATCATCGACGGCATGACTGCATTGACATGGTGTCACTATGATGACGACCCCTACACAGCCACACGGTTCTGGAAAAACAGATGCGTGCTTGATGGGCTTCCTCCAGTCTTGACAAAATTGATGTGTACTTGATGGGCTTCCTCGAGTCATCGCATCCACCATGTGGCCAAGTTGGTCGTGATCCCATTGCCTAGAGAGCGGGTGCTAGTGCTACAAAAATGCAAGGAATTTGAAAGTAGAGTCAGAAGCTAGCCTAAGATAGACCGGCTAAATCATCGTATACCAAGACTTTCTAGATTTAGGTTGGGAAATGCGGATTAGCTGAGCACTTCAAAACATTTCAAGGAGAAACAAGAATTCCATAGCTTATTCATGCTATGTATGTGGTAGTGCTAGTTATGCAAAGGTAGATGTTTCAAGGATCCATGTTGACATCTATATAATCTCTCACACATCAAAAATATAATGGAAGTGTTAATAGCACTGCTCAAGAATTCTAGAATAACATGGTATCATACTACTCGAAAATGGGTTTCGCCCACTTTATGAATAAAGCACCAACCAAAGTTCATACATTTTTGGGCAGGTAAGAGGGACCAAGTTAGGCAAGCTTCTCTTAGAGAGCAAAAAAAATTTAATCTGAGAGCTAGTACCTCTCAGCAGTTTTCCTCCTTCACCATATCCGGATAAAGATTATGATTGAAATGAGCAAGCCCAACTTTTACAGGATATGGTCACACTACTAGAGAAAAGCTTACCAGTAGCGCTGGTTTTTTTTGCTACCAGTAGCGCGGGCACCAGCGCTACTGCTACGGCGCTACAACTATTTTGTAGCAGTAGCGCGTTTCTAGACCAGCGCTACTGGTAAGTTCAAGTACTAGTAGCGCATTTTTAGGCCAGCGCTATTGCTAACATTTATGTCTTTTTTTAATATTTTGGCGATGTACATGTTTAAACAGATATATCTTTTATAAATAACAACTCATCATGAACTATTCTGTTTAAATAGCATATTCATTACCACTAGTCATCACCACCAAACAATGTTCGTCAATGAGACATCATATATATAACAAGTTGGTCACTAGTCATAATGACAACTCCTCATCCTCCTCATCAACTCTAACACATTATAGCACATAATAACACATTCTACCTAGGACCTACTCCTCTCATAGGACCTACTCTACCCTCTCTTAGGTAAAATATCATAGAGATAGGCATTGACTCTTCATTAAGGAAACTGAACTCTCCGTAATGAAGAACGGAGATCATCCTGTCTCCAAGTCTTGGCCTATGCACAATGTTGCTTCCAAGTAGCTCTCTACGATGGTTGAAACATTTTTTCCAATCATTTATTATCATGGCTTCCTCGCTTTAGAAATCCAGTATGGACAGGAGTGATGTGGATACTGTGGCTGACCTGGCCGTGGTGGCCGTAAGCTCATAACATCAACGCGACCTCTTGGCAACATCAGATGAGGCACACAATCCATCAGGATTTTCTGTTCAAAAACATAGTAATAACTTTGTAGTTAGCAATGTAGTTTAGTTTTAGAAAAATATATGCAAAAGATGCACGGATGTCGTAATAGTACAAAATCTTACCATGATATCTCCATTGATGTTACCGTAGCACACCGCGTGCACTAGTGGCACATATGGACCATAATTTTGAGGAATTCGATAATAGCTATTGTAATTCTCAAGATCAGTAAAAAATGTGATAAGAACATCTTTCTCCTTATAAGTTAATTGTGCTTCATCATTGTAGTAGTAGGTTCTGTCTACCATCTTCCGTATATTTTTTGAAGAATGAAAACAAGCTGTCAATGGAAATAAGCTATCAAATATTTTGAAATAAACAATATAAATTACTTAGTAAATATGTTTAAGAAACTCACACAGCGGTAGAACTGGAAGCGTGTCAACAAGGACCCAAATGGTCATATCATTTTCGTTGATGTCAGGATCACCAAGATCGAAGGTGAGAAGCATACCCTCATGAAAATCATACGCCTTGGAAAGGGCTTCCCAATTCGGGCAACCAGAATTGGATGAGTCCACAGAATTGTATAGTTTTATAGAAAAATCATAACCATGATGGGTCCTTAGTTGAATTATCTTTGTCTCCGTGCTTTCATGATCTTCAAACCCCATCTTCTCCAATACATAGCGTCTTGCATGGCATGAGATAAGCTAGTCGAATTGTAAAAGACGGAAATTACACGTTGAAGAAGCAGAGAAGTCATGCAAAAATAACAAAAAACACTTGTCATCATTGCGTACCGTATCAACATCGAAGGTCTCTTGGAGCTAGATGCTGAAGCGCCGACCTTCTACCAGGTGAGGCCTGTCGCACATACCGCGCTTATCTTCGCAGTAAACGCACATAGCGAATTCCCTTTCGTCGTCAGACATTTCCTAATAGGTAATTAATAATCCATCATGGAATACATATATAGTAGTTTGTAGCAAAGATCATCATATAACAACTAAAACACCTAAAATTTGTAGTTTGTAGTAGTTTGTAGCAAAGATCATCATATAATCCATCATGAATACATATATAGTAGTATGTACCACAAACCGCGTTCATCTTTTGCATCCAATAGGCAAATAACTAATAGGTAATTAATAAGCCATCATCGAATACATATATAGTAGTTTGTAGCAAAGATCATCATATAATATCACTAATACATCTCGAATAATAGCTCCTCTAGGTTCAGTGTGCCGCGGTGGACACCCAAAGAGAAGGAACCATCACCGGATCATAGCTCCGGTGAGACCCCCAAAGAAACTGCCATGTATTGGAGAACCGGCCGTTCGCCAACGCAACCAAGTAGCGTTGGACGTGCGCGTTCTCCTCCGTGACACGGTGTTGTACCACCTGCGCGGGGGACTCAAGCCTCTCCACCGATGCAGGCCCACGTGACCGCCAACAAAGAAGCTCCGGGTCGACGACGGGCTGGCTCCTCACTAAGCTGCGCTCACCAGAAGGTAGCACAACCCAGTACCAGCCCGGCGGAGCCCAGTCCCGGACATGGCCCCTCGGCTCAACCAGGAGTCCTCCGCCGAGTCGACGATGAGGATGCGGGATAGGCATCGTCGACGTCGAGAACAAAATGCTTAATTATGAAAACAAAATTAACAAACACTTAGCAAAATTTGGCATGACCTTTGCTAAAAACAGGACATATCGAGCGCCTGAAATTTGCCAGAGCCTAAACGAATTGACATTTCTGGCAAAACATAGGCCACTCGGAAAAATATGACATGTCCGAAATGTGACATGTTCAAAACATGACATGTCCACTGCAAATTTGCATATAACAGAAAAAATTGCTTTAACTAAAAAAATAACAACAATTGCTTTAACTAAAAAAATACCTAGAATTCTGTTAACTACACCTAAAACAACTAAAACACCTAAAATTCTGTTAACTACACCTAAAACAACTAAAACACCTAAAACTCTTTTAAATACACTTAAAACACCTAAATTCTATTAACTATACCTAAAGCAACTAAAACACCTAAAACTCTATTAAAATACACTTAAAACATAGGTTTCAAAACTAGGGAGGGAGGGAGGAGGAGGAAGGAGGGAGGAGTACCTATCGGTGGAGGAGCGCCGGCGCGGGGGCCGGGGCGGCGGGCGGAGGAGGAGGCCGACGCGGGGGAGCTGGGCGGCCGGCGGGGAGGAGGGCCAGCGTGGGGGAGCTAGGCGGCCGGCGGGGAGGAGGGCCGGCGCGGGCGAGGGCAGCCGACGCAGGGAGGAGGGCCGGCGTGGGGGACGGCAGTGTGCGGGGGTCGACGGCGGCGCGCGGGGGGACGAGGGAGGAGTGCGGAGTGTGAGTGAGAGATGAGGCCGGGCCGGGGGGCGCGCGGGGGGAGGTAGTGGGCTTAACAGCAGCGCGGGCAATGGGCCAGCGCTACTGCTAAGCCCAGTAGTTGTAGCGCTGGTTGGGCGAAAAGCGCTGCTAACATTTATTGATCAGGGGGTGTGGTGTTTTACACTTAGCAGTAGCGTGGGGCTAGATAACAGGCGTTGCTGCTAACAGTTACCAGTAGCGCTCTTTCTAGGCAGCGCTACTACTAACTACTAGTAGCGTGGGGTCATAAACAAACGCTACTGGTAAACTTCTATCTATAAGCGTTTTCGTAGTAGTGTCAGAATTAGTAGAGTACTTGGAAAGGAAAACTTGAAAGAATTGCTAAGTAAAAGAGTGTGAGTAAGTGAGTATGTCAAGAGAACAAATCCATGTCTAGTTTCCTCCTCTCTGTCGGGAGTTTGGAAAGAAGAGACAAACTGCAACTTTGACTCTCACAGAAAATGAGCTGAGATATTGGTTTGAACTAAAATAGTTATTTACCCCCACTATACTTGTGACTAGCAAGTGAAAAACTAAAGATCATGCATAGCTTAGCTAGGCAACATGAGAAACACTTTTACTCCATGAGCTGCACACCTTTCTGTGGCATCAAACACTATTACTCCATGAGCTGCACACATTTCAGTGGCATCATTCTTACTGTGCTGCTGTAACCAGCGTTTTGAATATTGCCCACTCTGCCTCCTTTATATATCTCATAACCAAACCATATGCACCTTATCAGTTGGGTTCCTTGTCATCGGGCTATGACTGTACACTATTACTAAACTTCTGATGTGCGTTCTAGCTGGGTGAGTTGAGATTTTAGAAAGAATTGAAAGAGAATTTGGACAATGGTCTTGGTTGAAGTGGTCCAACCAACAACCAGGAAAATTCAATAGGAAAATGTTCCGCTGCAAATCCAGGTTCCTTCCCATGGAGAAGTGCTCAGTTTTTCCGACTTGAAGTGCCTACAGAGAAGTACAGTTTATCCCTTACAGTGTGTCCTATGAAGAAGCACGTAGTGTGTGCATGGAGATACAATGTGTGTAGAGCAGAGGTACCTGATTCATTTTGCCCTTTTTCGAAATGATTAAAGAGCGTGAGTGTTAATTTTCCTTCCCCAACATTATGATCACAATATGAAAACGAAGTTTCCCATCTGTAAAATGTTCTTACTATCAGTTTGACACCATCCATGAACGCAGTCAGCTGGTATTTCTGCATTGTTTCTTTTGAGCTCTGAGCCAGTGGCTGGCAGATTCATTCACCGGGGCTCACATCAGAGATATAAAGGAAATTGCTGGCAAAGTACATAATTAAATATTTGATTCTAACAAGTGAAACAAGTATAGTTCATTCAGTCGACCGTAGTACAACCTGAAAAGCAGAGCATTTCAAACAACCAAGGACTGCAATGTTGTACAGAAGCAGCCAATGAACAGAAACAAATATGCCAGGCTAAAATTCAGTATTGCACCCTCGCATTGCAAATTTTGCTGTGGAAACAGCAAAAAAAATCTGAAAGCACCCTCATAATTTATGTATGCCCACGAAGAAAGAAGGAAAAATCAAAAAGAATATGCCGTTGCAAATCCAACATATGTCACATTGAGAGGAATCCCGCCAAAAATGGAAATGATATTGTGTCCCATGGAGGAGGGCGTCCATACATCTCATGGGTGATGTCCTCCAGTTCCCCCACAAGGCTACTGCGTCCTAGGTAAAGTGCTTTTTATTTGTCTAAACCTTTTTATTTCATGGGTGATGTACTCTCGTTCCCCGGCACGGCTAGTCCGGGTTGTTATCGTCAAACTCTGTAATTCTAAATGTAGCATGGCCTACGCCTTTATATTTTCTTAGGGCTTGTCGAGATGTTGCCCTCAGCAGAAACCTTTTTGCGGTACTTCTCATTTGTGTACTTGGCTGAAATGTTTGTATGACTTTGTGGTACTCCGTGTATATAAAGTGGGGCAGTTTGCTGTATATATATGTTCGGACCATATCCAAGCCAAACGGGGGTACGTCCACTAGTTCTACCGGTGACAGCTAAAGTGTGATTACCAAAATTTTGGTTCCGTCGAACATGAGTAATACAAGTATTTCAAACTTCCATGAGTGATCTAATCTCACACACCAAAATAACAAAGCGGGATCTGTCGGTACCTTCCTTTCTCACCAAGTTTATTGCTTCAAGGCAGTCAGACTCAATTTGAAGGGTGAGATTACTCCACTGCAATGCCAGTGACAAACCTTCTTTTATCGATAGGAGCTCGGCCTCCAAGGCATCAACACAGTGAAGTAAACAACTGCATGAAGAGAACATAGTATCTCCCGTATGATTCCGAAGAATCATGCCAGTCCCAGCCGAGCCATTTTCTCAAAGAAAAGACCCATCCGAATCAAGCACCGAGTCAACATTAAGAGCATTCCGTGATGTAACCTGGGTGCCGGGATTATTCTCCTTGGTTACCACGTGAGCTGGTACCTCACACATCAAAATTTCACCTTTTAACAGGATCATGATGTGGCTCATACGTATGTTGAGAAGAGATTGCACGTGATATGACATTGATACTAAGAGCATCTACAACAGCCGCGCTAAACTAGCGCCGCGCCGCAAATTAGTCGGTTTTAGCGCGCGCGCAACGCGGCGGGTCGCTCCAGCGGGCGTGCAAAAACGGCGCGCGCGCTATAACGAGTTGGGCGCGCTGTCGGAAACGCCATCCCGCGCGGTGTATTTGGGGCGCCTGCTACAGCGCGCGGCACACTCGACCGCTCGCGCCGCACTCTCTCCTCTCCTCCTCCTATGTCCCGCGCGCGCCGGTGCCGGCGCCCTGCCACCCATGGACGCGCACACC